>NW_010302586.1:3928-5216 GCF_000700745.2 Antrostomus carolinensis | reverse complement strand
GTCTGCCAGTGGCCCCAGTGCTTTTGACTTCACTCTTAAGTATCGGTTTTCTAACAGGGAAATACATCAGAAATGCCCCAAAGACCTCGGTGGAATCCCAGGAGCCAGAGTTAATAATCTACCAATTCCAGGGTCCGGCATTAACAAGCTTTTTTTATCTGTAGTTTAATATACAGCTGCAGTCTCTTCCTACCCCAGAAAAAAAGCGACTTCACACAGAGGAAAACCTTGACTGAACTTAAGAGCTTTTGGCAATGCAGCCACGTGCTCTCTGCAGCCACATTCACGCTGCCTTCATTCAACCTCTTCCCTGAAAGAGAAGTAAATGTAGACCTTCCACAGAAAAGCAGCCAGCCCCGCGGGCTTCAGGACCACAGCTTAATTTACCACAGCTTAACTCAAATTCTGCACGTACATAAGCATCATTTCACAAAAAGATTGCCCAGAGAGGTGGTAGAAACCCCATCCCTGGAAACATTCAAGCTCAGGCTGCACAGGGCTCTGAGCAACCAGATCTAGTTGAAGATGTCCCTGCTCACTGCAGGGCGGTTGGACTAGATGACCTTTAAAGGTCCTTAAAACCCAAAGGTTAAAGGTCCCTTCCAACCCAAACCATTCCATGATTCTATGAATAAGCTCATTGATTTCTATAAAGTAGTTTAGCAAACAAAGCATTGCCCAAACCAAGAGGTAAGCAGACCCACAGCCCTGGACACTTTGTTCAGGACACTCCTGGAAGGAGAAACCCTAGCACAGAAGTGCACTACAAGCTGCTGGAAGCTAAGGTGGCAATGCATGGCATCATGTCTTTTGATTATGCATTGCACTCAGAAAGAAGTTTTGTTAAATGCACACATATGTCAAGGTTACATAAAGTCACAAGCATAATCCACCTTCATAGCACTGGGAACTTCACGTAAGGTTGACTCCAAATATTGCACCAAGCTGAAACCAAGGCAGTGCCTTCCTGTACGTTCACACAGCATCAAAGATATTTCTGACCCTGTGATACCACAAAAATTACCAAATACAGCAGCGTGACAGGGTGAACCTGGTACAAATAAATTTAAAACACATCGCCATCACTTCCTAAATACAAAATTCAGATGAGTTTTAAATGAAAGCCTCTACTTCATAATACAAAGATCTTGGTAGCAATATAGCAAAGTGAGTTGAAGCATTTTCCTTTCCTCAAGCAAGCACACTTCCCACCCTCCACCCCCACCTCCCCAGCAAACTCCTCAGATTGTTTGGTACTATGATAAACTGCTGTGGGTTAAGAACAGCC
>NW_010302586.1:0-3903 GCF_000700745.2 Antrostomus carolinensis | reverse complement strand
TGCCGAAGAAGTCCTACATGGGAACAACAGCCTGAAAGATGATCTCAGTAAATTCAGAAAGGATACAAGCAGTGAAAGAACCCTCCTGGAAATGTCAAGAGCTTCATCCTTCTTGCATTGTTTGGTTTTGCATTTATTGCTTGTTATATTTTTTGATTACTATCATTGTTCACTTCTTAATTCATAGAATGGTTTGGGTTGGAAGGGACTTTAAAGATCATCTAGTTCCAACCCCCCTGCCATAAGCAGGGACACCTTCCACTAGACCAGGTTGCTCAAAGCCTCATCCAGCCTGGCCTTGAACACTTCCAGGGAGGGGGCATCCACAACTTCCTTGGGCAACCTGTTCCAGTGTCTGACCACCCTCACAGTGAAGAATTTCTTCCTAATGTCTAATCTGAACCTCCCCTCTTCCAGCTTAAAGCCATTTCCCCTTGTTTTGTCTCAAGCTTAATCAATCATGACAACACCCCTTGTTAGAAAGGGTTCCTAAGAATCCCAATAGTATTTCCATGGAAGCTGATGCTTCTAGTATGCTCCCTTCTCCATATTCCTAACACTTACATGGTAATTATATAGTTGCAGTTTATAACTTCTTTTTAATTATTTGCATAATTAACTGGTTTCGATCTCTCTTTATAGGCCAGGCTTTATCATCTCCTTTTTTGCACCCACAATTATCTTAGTTGCTTCTACTTCATCAAGGCCTCTTTTCATTCTGAGGAACCTTAAAATTACTTGTGTTCCCCAAATAAGAATAACAAGAATCACAGTAAATCTAGATTTCTCTTAAAAGAATGTCTTGTCTCATAACAAAATCAGGTGCACCACTTTAACACTCCTTATGTCCCAAGTCCCCAAGCACAGAAATCAGCAATTTTAAGAAACCCAGACATATGTAATACCACCTTGCAAGAGACTGCACATAACTCATAAAACACTGCACAATACCTGGAAATAGGCCAAAAAAGGGGGTAAAGGGGGACATCTGATTAGAGGAGGACAAAAACTTCCCATTAAAGAAACAACAAGCAAAGAAAACCCAGACTTTGCAAACTGTCCTCTCTCAGGTCCAGAAGTTTAAAATACATGACGAACATACATCTGTGAGACCTCAGCCCTACCAGCCCTCTAATGCATGTTTCCAGTTAAAAATAATCTTCCATTAAAAGCATAAAATAAATTGCAGTAAATCTTTAGAAATGCCATTTCTTCTCTCACACAACCAGGGAAAAGGCTTCAGGGGTGATGTGAGAAGCAGGCTACGTTTTCTCAGCTCTGTGGCTACAGTGGCATTTCTATCCAACAGGAGACAAAAGCGTATGGGTAACAAATCTAAAAATATCTTAGCATTTGTATCCTGCTAGAAACTTAAAGTGTTAATGATCCCATAAAAAGAAGCAAACCCATTAAGTTATTTACCTGGGAAATCTTAATGTGATTCTGGCAACCTTCTCCTACAGATGGCTGAGAAACACAGTGAGGGACCCGAATAACAAACTCATCCCCCCTAACAGAATCTCAAAATGAAATTATGTGGGCCAAGCCCCTGTTAGAAGTCACACTTAAGGTTTATGACATCCTTTACATACAGTTATAGGAAGTTCAGGAGGGTGACCTCTCTCTCACAGATCACATTTACAGGCTCACAGACTATTCAAAATGTAAGAGAACATAAATGCAAGCAGACCACAGGCAGGTAAGTCCTTGTCTGCCTGGAAGATGGCAAATACATTCAAAGAGAAAGGATAAACAACATAAAATTAAAGTAGGGTCATAGTTTAAAAATTACTTAGCTTAATAAAAAGCAGATTGCACGTACATAAAGCCAATGAAATAAAGAGATTAGATATTTTCCTCTCTAGTATTCGCTACATCCTCTTGCTTTCAGAGACCAACACCGTTAGTTCATTAACGGGGGCTGTCTTCTTCTTATATGTACTCAGTACAAAGAGGCCTCAGTGTCCAACTGGAAACTCTATGTGCTCTAGTAATACAAATAAAAAAGATTAATTAGAAAAGACAGGGATTCCAGAGGGACCTGACAGATTCTTAATTAGGGACCAGGGCTCCACGGTGCAATCCAAAGAGAAAAGTGGAAGGTAATACACAGAGCAGCAACAATTCAAACCACTTCTTTGTGGTTCAGGGACAGGTTCTGTTTAAGATTTAATCTCTCAGGGAGTAATTCTGGAAATCATGGCTAGTTCAATGAGGACACTTATGTGATGCACTGCAGCTGTCAAGAAGCAGAGTACATTGTCCACCATCCCGAAAAGATGGAGAACAATGTGTGATGCAAATAGATGGCACCTAGCTAAATGTTACATTCCATTTCATCAGTTTAAATATATGATTTAAATCATCGACAACAAATGAATAGAAAAGGACAATGTGGGGACAGCCAGTATCAAGAAAAGGTATGACAGGGGAAGGTGTAGAAAAAATTAAAAGCGCTATCATTAGTTCATCTGGACAGGGAAAGTATATGAAGAAAATAAGCAAGGAATGTGTAAAATAATGAGTTTAAAAGAAAAAAAACAACAGTCCTTTGATTGCAATGAGTAAACACAAGAAATTAATAAAAAGCAGGAGACACCTCCAGCTATATGTATGGGAAACTAGCTGTTTACTTGCAGTTATCTGCTGAACAAGTTGACAAAATGGGTCAAAGGAAGAGAGATGCATGAGGTCTTTAAACATAAACTGGCATCTACTAGGAGGGCAGCAGCAGGAGATTGAATTCCAGGAGAGTTACTATATATAAGTTTAAAAAAACCCAAATCATACATCTAGCATGACATAAAATATATACAACATGGTTACTATGTAAGAAGACTATCTCAGTTACTAGAAAGCAGGAACTAACAAAGAACTGCAAACTAGTAGGCATGTCCAGCAGACACTTAAAAATGTCCTGTTCTGGAGTGCGGCTGCCAGAGTCCAAGTCCAAAGGTTCAGCTCTCAAGCAGGGACACCAGGGGAAAATGCTGTGGAGAGGCAGCCCTGCTCTGTGAAGAGCATTGCAGAAGAACGCAATCCCAAAGGGAGGTCTTGCAGGGACAGGGTGGATGAGGGTGCTGTTCTCTGTTACAATGTGCCGGATCATTTTTCCTGCACCCTGTTCATTCTCTCTGCAGTCTTTGACACCATACCTGCCTCACAGCAGGAAACAGGTTTCTCTCCAGGTTTCAGAACACCTTGTACACACAGAGCATTACTGCAATCTAATCAGTAAAAATACTATAAATGAACAATGCACCAAAGCTAATGAAAGGGTCCTCTTGATCACATTTGGTCCCACAGCAGCTGTGTTTTGGGTTCAGCCCCTTTCAGGGGCTAGGGCACAACATCAAGGGCAATCAATCTTCCGATGGAGCACAGTGGCACAGAGGCAAACAACTCCTGCACAAGCACTGCAGGCAGGGGTTTGTCACCAGGGTTTGTGTCCAGAGATAAAAATAAGATTTAAAAAATCATGAGGAAGCCAGGCCATTCTCACACTAACCTGGGCTGTGAAGCTGCAGGTGATTCACTGTCCAGCAACTCCTGCAGGTTTCTTCCTTCCCCACCGCTCACAGCTGTGTTGCTTCCTGCCTGATCCCAAACCTGTGCCCAGCAGGGCCCATCCCTTGGGGCATTTGGGTTTCCTGCTCCATCCTCCATCCCAGAGCACCTGCCCTCACAAATTGCACCCAGCAGGGATGGAAAATAAAAAATGGCATCATCCTCCATAGCTACACGGGAGGACATCGTCTGCTTCTTAGGAAACATCCATTGCTAGGGACCAATAGCAGGTGCAGCACTCCCTCCGTAATCAGTGAACAGAGCTGGGCTCAGAAGACCGTGGATGTCACAGCAGGAGTCACAGCTGCACGGTAAAGGGTCACATCTTGACCCCGT
>NW_010302585.1:0-2920 GCF_000700745.2 Antrostomus carolinensis | reverse complement strand
AAAAAAAAAAAAAAGACACTGAACCCAATGACCATAGTCAAAATAAACTAATTCTGTAGTTTTTAAAAGAAGGATATCAGCATACTGAAATGTTTGTAATGTTGTTAGTTTTAAAAAAATAATAAAATACAAAATTATATTGAAGCTTGAAAATTCACCAGAAAATGTTTTGAGGAGTTTTGCACAGCCCTCTTCAGAAGCAGCGACGCTCTGATAATGCCTTTGTGACTCCAGTTATAAAGACAGAACCAGCTTCTCAAAGGAGTGGGACCTACGACCCATCCTCTACGTGTGGTTGTTGTTAAGATTGTTCTTATTAAAGAATCTCCTGGCTTCAACGCTGCTGAGAGACACGGAGCAGCGAGATGGGTTCTCTTTTCTGTACTGAATGCTTTCCATCATAGCTTCCTTGATCACCTGGAAAAACAGGGAAAAACCTCTCATTTGGGGAAATAATTAACATTTTAAGAATTGATGAACTGATAGAAAAGGCCCCCTCAGATGTTAACAACTGCTGCTCCTGCTTTTATCACTGCTCCATCATTGAACAAAGTGACTGCTGAGTAATATTATGAATATTATTATTATGAATATTATTTCTTGATCGTATAAAACAATGATTTTAATGTGGTAAGTAAAGATATGACGGGATAGCACCAATGTTATTAAAGGAGTTGCACAAGAATATACATCACTTAAACCAAGTCCCAGTGAAATTCCGAACAGCAACTCAAAACACTGAGAGAATCCATACTTAAAGGATATAGAAAATAATTATCTCGAGAAAGATTAAATCTTCACTTTTTGTATCTCGTCCAATTCTCTTCAGGTAACTCCAGCCACTATATTACCTACAGTGACTGGACTCTTCTTTCCTTTCCAGGCTAGAAGGCTGCAAGTTGACCGCGCCACAATTTACTCATGCTTCTACACAAGATCATGAAGAACTTACCTACAGAATACTCCAGCCCTCATTAAAATAAAGCAGATTTGTTTCCACTGACTATAAAGAGCTTTGATCCAGTCTCAATTCTGAGAACAGCAAGGGGCAGAACTAAATGCAGGAAGCACTTTAGATGTCATAACAACCAGGCAACCATTGAAGTAAGGCCCTGTCCCTTCTGTATGACAGATGGAGGGTTCTACTCACATCACCTACTTTCCCGTTTAACAACCTGGACCCTTTCAGAAGCCCCTTGTGCACTGGCACACTTACATCTATATTATTGAGGGTGTTGAACTCCATTAGATCATGAAGCCTCTTGAAAGCCTCATTGGGATACTGGAAGTTGAAGGTAGAGAACGGTGTATTGGGATCATCAAAAATGTCAAAGTCTGCAAAATCCTTCTCTTCCTGTGTTTCTCTTGGAACGCCTGCATATCGAACAAATACCAAAACACAACCTAAATGTCAGGTCTGAGGACTTACCATCTTCTGAAATCTCTAACTACAGACAGACTTCAGAGTTATTTCAGAGACAAAACACTTGCAGTATATAATCACCATGTCATTATAAAGCTTCACAGGAACAGCTAGATTTAGCACCAGAAACTGTGTGCTCACCTGGAGCTTTATACTTTCGGAAGTTGATGTTGGCCAAAACAAAATGGATGATAGTTGGACAGTCTTTCTCCGAAGAGGTATCCTTTGGTTTGAAAACATAGCACTCCTTCATGCCCTCTCGATCAAACACATACGGGTCTATTTTCGGGAAAGGAAGTTTGTTCATTTTGGCCCATTTTTCAGCAAGCAAAATTTCCTGAAAAGAGAACAAAGACTCAGGTGCGTAGAAGGATCCACTGCAAAGTGAGATTTTACGTAGACACACAGGTAAAATTGGTTACTAGAAGCTGTTTTATTAACTCATGCTTCAGTAGAGGGACTGGGGGACCTTATAGTTGCCTTCCAGTACCTGAAAGGTGCCTGTGAGAAAGCTGGAGAAGAACTGTTCACAAGGGCGTGGAGCAATAGGATGAGGGGTGATGGTTTTAAACTGGAAAAGGGGAGATTCAGGTTGGATAGCAGGAAAAAGTTCTTCAATATGAGGGTGGTGGATCATTGGAACAGGTTGCCCAGAGAGGTAGTGGAAGCCCCGTCCCTGGAGATATTCAAGGTCAGGTTTGATGGGGCTCTGAGCAACCTGCTCTGGTGAAGATGTCCCTGCTCACTGCAGGGGGGTTGGACGAAGTGACCTCTGAAGGTCCCTTCCAATCCAATTCCTTCTATGATTCTAAGTCAATCCCCAGCAAGTTGCACACCTAATTCAGCCTGCCCAATCTTCACCACCCGTGATGATTCACAGGAAGGAAAGAGCTGGTCTGTCACATAAATCTTTGGGTGAATTTACAGAGCTGACAACTAGAAAAAAAAACCATCCGTAATTTTACTTGCAAACGGAGTATCAGTGCTATGGAAACGAATGGGAGTTAATAAACACCGGTCCATGTGTTGTGATGTCCAGAGTCACAGCACAGAGCAGCACTCGGAAGCAGGCTAAGGGAAGAAGTCAGTCTGGAAAACAGGCTTTATTTTCTCTCTCCTCATGACAACACAGTAAACAAAATAATTTGTAAATAATGACTCAAAAGTGTGTAATGAGGGTGTGTGTGAGGAGAAGGAGAGGGAAGGTCAACATCTTTAATCTTGGTTTTGAATGAAATAGGACCCTTCTTTGGACAACTGTCTTGGATACGCAAGAGATGAAAAGATAGCGCATGTGAAAGGATAGAAGGAGAGTAGAGTCATTGACTACATCTGGCCGATTTCCCTGGGTGCTGGAATAATCAAAGTATATTAGAGTGTCACCATAGATACAGGCCAACGCTTTGTAATGCCAGCAGAACCCAGGGCATTGCCCAGCCAGTCGACAAAACTGGTTTGGGTCCTTTAGGCCATCAGCATAGAATCATAGAATGGTTT
>NW_010302584.1:54257-112829 GCF_000700745.2 Antrostomus carolinensis | reverse complement strand
GCTGGTCCTGCCTGGCCAGTCGAAAACCAGTTTGTGCCCCAGCCGGGTCACTGGGAGCCCGCCGGGGCTGGGCAGGGAACTCGCCTCGGGCCCTGCCTGGCTTTAACCGCCCCGTGCAGGTGCCAGCGTGCGCGCTCCGCTGCCTGAGGCTGCCACTTAGATGGGTAAAGCGTGTGTCGTAGTTAGTGACAAGCCCTGAGCTGGAATCCATCTCTGACAGTCAGCACTGGGTTCCTGGCACTGGAACCGCGAACCAGGGCTTTGGGAACTAGGAGCGGTCTCGGTTCGCAGCAGCGCTGGGCATTCCCGTACAAAAGAGCAGCGTTGTGCCTCTCTTGCCTGAACACTGCTCCTTGCTGCACAAGGAGACTTTTTTTTTGGAAGCAAGATCTCAGTTGAGCTCCACCAACATTGCATTGTGCAGAAGAAACTATGTGGTCAAACTGGAACATTATTTATCTGTAGGCCAGCAATGGTGCTGTTGTAATAACCTCACAACAGAAGCCTTGGGAGGAGAGGCAGAACAGAGCACCCCTTTCCTGAGCTGACATCCGAAGTTCAGCACTGATTTCTACCTGTTACATTCAGCAGTTTGCAAATGGTGACAAATTACACTGAATCTGAGTCTCGGGATGCTGGCAGATTTTACAGATTCCATTATTCAGCCTTTGCATATTTAATTATGCATTCTTACCATTCCCATCCACCTTTTCATTTCTCCTCCCCACCCATATTCCCCACACTACAAAATGCACTCTCGTTATTCCACTACTATGCCAGCTGGGCACACGTTTTCCAACAGCCAGATTTCAATCACACCAGCCCAACTGAAAACAGGGTCTGTTCCCTCCCCCAAGCACACAGAGATCTGTTCTGCCTAGTCGTGGTGCTAACAGGCTCCTTTGTTCTGCGGGACTTCGAGCAGAACCACAAGGACACACTGTGCCTGCCCAAAAGAAAATGGTCTTTCTGCTAAAGAAGTTAAACCACTTGCCAGCTTTCCCAGCTGAGTGTCTTTCCCCTGTCCACCACTTTGTGTCTCTGTCTCACACATACATGGTGCAGACAGAGAAATAGATCTGACTGCATTACAGGTCCTGTGGCTCAAGAACATGTTACACACCCACAGTGGCCCCCAGGTCAGACAAGTGAATCACACACCCTGATGAAACTTTGCTACAGCCTGGATGGGTTTTCCCCTCCCTTATCCTTCTTGCCTGCCTCATTCTCTCTATTTAAGGTTCTCCACTTTCTGTTTCTTCTCATATAGCTTTAAAATCTTGATTCTTTTTCTTTAGTTTATCTTGGAAGTATTACCTCTCATCAGAGGCAGGCGTGTGTATTTATACTGTATTCTTTCTTATTAAGAGCCCAGAAGGAAGTTTATTTTCAATAGCACAGTTCTTTTCCTGAGTTCTCAGTCTCCTAGCTTCCTGCAAATGACTTCTAAATCTTTGCCCCTGATAATGCCTTTTCTCTCTTATCCCTCATAGCACTCATTCTCCATTGACTGTCCCACTTGTATCCTACCTGTTCCCCTCCAGCCTGCCCTCTAACCTGAATCCCAGTTGCTGTATTTGACCTCTAGTAACTCACAAATGATGGAAAAACCTGCACCAGATACCACCACTCACTTGGGGACAGGAACAAGCTGAAGCTCAATGGGACAAATACTACAATTCCTGATAAATCTCTCAATTGTTTGAACTGAATTCTAAAATCATACGGTTCAGTTTGAAATTTCAGTACTATTAAAGGTGCATTGATTGCACAAATAACCTGACACTTGAGGTCCAAATCCCAGTACAGACACAGGCAAGTTTCCCAAGTGCATGACAGTGGCACCAACTTACACCAGGGCTGAACTCAGCTCACCACCAGAAAAGTTTAAGACTGTTTTTAAGAAATAATCAAAATTGTTTCCTCAGCAAAAATGTATTGCTGAACACCTGGGCAATCTCATTGTGCTGGAAAATGAAAATGGATAACATTGATTGTTTGCCTCCGTGCAGCATTTTGGATGTCATTCTTCTGTGATAACACTTCAGCATCAGAAATCTCCTGTGCGTATGCTCACATTCTGCAGTTTATTTTTGCTTGGTTTAGGTACTAATGCATTTATACAATTTATGTGGAAAAGTCTTTTGAGATTATCTTAGATTTTACCCCATAAGACCAAAAATGTTATTTTTAATTAGATTACGTTTACCATTTTGTAAAACTTGCAATTCAATTAGGTTAAAAAAATATCTAAAAACAATTTGTTGAAAGTAACTAGCTTGAATATAGTCTTGCATTACATTAATAACTACTTAACTTGCTTTTTTAAAAATTATGTGTTCATATTGCTACTATTGTAATCCAGTTTTATTGTGTTGCATTTTATCTGTGAGCAGAAAATCCATCTAAGAGGATAACAACCTACTGATGGTTGCCACTAATGGAATTACTCTGTTAGCTAAAACAGTACATGCCTGTGCTACTGATGCCATAGGTGCAATACTCAGGGATGATTCCCAGGGGTCATCCCATTTCTGTAGCTAGATGTAGAGATACCTTCAAGCAAAATGCCTAAGGTTAGGGTGGCCTCTTAACTCTGCTGTGACCAGAACAAAGCAAAACAGAAGTCAGAAAGCCAGTTTTCTGGCTGGCAGAAAAGCCAATACAGGTGTTGCTTTTCCCTGGCAGGCAGAAAAACCCTGTGGCAACAGCAGGAGCAATGGCAGCCCTTGGGGTTAACTTCACTACACAAGGAATACAAAGAACTTCTGCTTTCTGTATGGGACCTGGATCACTACAGGGATGAGTCAGTGTTTGGATGTTTTACCATTAGCTACAGGGAGAGCAAGGGCAGGTCTCTAGCCTACAACTGGCAAGCAAAATTTATGAACTTTCAGGCATTTTTTTTTTTAAACAAAACAATTAGAGTAATAAAAGGACATTTGAAATGAGGAAAATGTAGTTTTGAAAAGCCTTTTCCATGACCCCAAGTGCATTTACTCACCATATATCACCTTCCCAATGTAAAAAAAAAATAAAATCTGTAAATTTATTCTCAAAAGAGACAGAGAGAAAAAAAAAAAAGGAAACATTATGTCATTTGATCCAAATGTATTCAGACATATACTGCTGGCCTTCTTAAAGGAAATATTGATGTCATCCTGGCCTGCTTCAGACCCAGCAAAATGTAAATGATACACTAGTTTAAACTTTTGGGTTACAAAATTCTGCTACTTAAGCTCACTTAATACATTTTTTTTATCGAGCAAAAGAGAATACTGCTTTTAAGCAACTTTGGTCTGTATGACTTGACCAGTTAAAAAAATAAAAGATTTTGAAGCAGATACTGGCTTCCTGACCATATCTGACCACATCACTGAAGAGTAAGCACAACCACACAAGTACTATGTTCTTTGAATACAGCCCAAAATTTAGGGGGATTTTGGCATGAAAGAAGTCTACATATATATATGTTAGCAGTGATTCAGATCTTGAATTTAATCTGAGTGTTGTGAATCATCCACTATAGGATCCTTCAGATCTCCTTTGACCAGAAAAAAATGTCAGAGAAGCTCATTTAGGATGAAAGACTTGTCCTCTTCCCTAGACACACTCTCTATAAGCACATTTAAAAGTAGGCTTCACCTTATCTCAAGCATAGAAAGTCTTTATATCATGAAAGATTTTACACTTACAGTCACCATCTTTCTAACTGAAGCAGACTGAAAGACATTTCTTCAGTAACACTGGGTATCACTGGTAAACTTAAGTATCTCAAACACAGCTGTAAGGAACTGCTATTCTTTCCTTTGAATCTCTTTCCTTAATCCTTTAGTAAGGAGCAAACCTCTTTAGTACACTGTGATAAAAGTCTCATTAGCACTGAGAATTTTTTAAAAATCTTTTTGCAAGGTCTTGTACTTCTTAAATTGCCCCCAAATGATCGAGATTGCAATGACAGGATAGCTCTAGGATAAAAGTCTGTCTTCTGTGTATTGGTGTTATGAAGCCTTGACTCTGGCAGAAAGCATGAGAAGAGTTGCTACAGAGGCTGAGAATAAAAACTTTTAGAAAGCTCCTTCAGGGGTGAGGGGTGTTACTGCCAGATCTTCAGATCTAGAATCTCATGGGTGCCTGCCTTGAATGCTACAGGGCATTGCAGATTTATGACAATGGATGTCACCCCGTCATGTACAGGGTATTATGTTTTCAGCTTTAGGTGTCAAACAGTTTATTATCAACAAGTTCTTCTCAGTTTCTTAGCTTTCAGTCATTTAAAACCAGTAGGTTTCACTCTGCCAAACACAAAAATTCAAGAGTTACAAATCAAAAGACACACTAAAAGTATATTTGTGAAATGAAAGACCTAAAAAAAAGTAATTTCTGAACTGGTAAACTAGTTCTATTAACACAGTCTCTAGCCCTTTCATTAAGTAAACACATCCAGTTCTGCCCCTGAAGTCATACTCGTGAAACCAAGGATTTATAACAGCAATACTAACACTGCATTATCAAATGTAACGCTCTAATAAATAATGATGTATCATGCCAGAAGGGTTTAATTTGAAACAGATGGTCTAAGGAATGGAAACATAAGCAAAGCATTTTACCGTAATCACTATCCAGGAAACAAAAGGGGATTTGATATTATTGCCTCAAGGACCGCACCCTCCCCCCAAAACGTTTTTGTCTTAGATAACAGTAAACTTTTATTTTGCTAATGAAGCACAGGTGCCCTGGTAGCACACAATGAAACAGAATTCGGGCATTTTTCCTAATCCTAATTAGCAAGTGAGGATTTGCTTTTGCAACAGCGTTTTCTGCTTTTGCAAAATTCAACTGATCTCTCTTTACACTATTTTCTTTGCTTTTTTTTTTTTCAGTTTTAGAAAGAAAATAAATGTGTAGCTGTTATGGACTTGATAGTGTTGGCTTCTGTTGCATTTGACAGTAACAGTCGCTACTAAGTGTTTAATATTTACACACCACAGTCTATGCCCTAAACCCAGCTATGCCTTTAGGTGCACTGGCAAACCAGTAAAAGACCTGATCTGCAAAATTCACTTAGCAGAAAAGAGAGCACTCTGCTTGCAAAATCATTTGAAGTACTGTGACGTACATAATTACACAGTTTAGGAGATTTCTAGTTTTAATGATCCATTCAATGCTTTACAAGAAATATAAAGGCAAAATTCTATCCTTTCTTTCTGTCAGGAGCTGTTTCAGATATTCCCTGCTTTAGTTAAAAAAAACCACCCGAGGGATGAGCTTGGCACAGGCTATTTAAACCTCACTGTTCCTTTTTTCGGAAACATGTAAATACAGTGTTTTCACATACAATCTGCATTGAGGCTGTGCAGGGAAAACCCTGGGATGAAAGGGGTTTTGGGGAAGTGATGCTAAGTACAGGTCTGGAGAACCTGCAAGATAGTCAGCCACGTACATGACATTCTCTGCTGGCGACACGGAAGAAACAGCAGCTGCAGCTCGGATTTAGCTAGAGCTTTCCCAACACCAGCCCCATTTCAGAGAAACTAAGGCCCAGACCAAGCAAGGCACTTGCTTAGACTGCACCTACCTTTAAATACATGAATAATCTTTCCGAAGTCAGTGGACCTTGTCAGTATTGTGACAGTGTTTTAAACCCCACACTTTTCAGGAGAAATAATGAACTTGACACTCACTTTTCTCAGGTTTGGGGGGTTTTGGAGAGGTAGCATTTGTATTTCAAGCTTTTGTCTGCAATGCTGAAGACATTTTTTTTCCTCACCTCTAGTGAAAAACTCAGAAATCCCCCATAAGCAAGTGTTTTTCTGGGACTTCAGCAGCTTGGGGCCTTAAAAATCCCAAGCATTGTGAGATCAGTCCAGATAGCTTGAAAAGAAAATTTAATGAGATATTAAATTGTTTAAACACAGATGTGTGTTTAAGTGTCTTATTACACACCAATCACACTATCTAGTAAGTTTGGTATAAAGCCAGGAGCTAAGAATTCTTTAATATTAATTGGTATTCTCTTGATTTACTGTGTGACAAACACTTCAGTAAGAAACAGCCTGAGAGCATTGTCTTGGGCGCTCTACAGAAACTGTGTGAGCACAGGCTCCTTTCAGACCATCCTGTGATGAATTTCATGCTGCGTTCACTGGGTTTAGACCACTAGGGAGAATACCCGTGGAAAGATGAATATGTTCCGGTTATATAATTTCTGAAGAAAAAAATGGATGTAACGTACACCTACATGAGTGATGAGACACAGAAATAGCCTTGTCTCTGCTGACAGCAATGACGAGCAGAGCATCCGACTGAGCAGTGCTGTCTCTGGACAGCATGGTCAAGAGCCATTGCTTCCAAATAAAAGGAGTTAGTACAGTTCCTATGTCTGTTCAAGGTTTATTTTTGCCTGAACACAAAATGCAAAGTTCAGGACTGAGGAAACAGAGTCTAATCTCAGTTACAACAATCAGCACCTGGATCCTGTGGAAGTATTCCAAATTTCCATTAGTGTAACTGAGACCTGTCCTACACCATGACACACACGCACACTCCCACAGTCTGAATCTCCTAGCTGGGAGCAGCACATAATAATGGTATTTCACCTGAGAATTTATTTTTTTTTTCTTCAATCAGTAAGTAGAAAATCATGGAGAGCATCTCCTCATATTACAATACTCATTACTACACATGTCGTCTTTCTGTCTCATTCCCAACACTAATAACCAAAGGACCTAATTATCCCCATTTATAAATAACTTTCTTCATCCCATCTCCATCCAACAACGTTTTGGCAGGCATCCTCAGCAGAAGATTTGAAATTATATCCCTGCCAAAATCTATTGCTGCTGATGAATCACAGCACACACAACTGAAAGGCTGTGCTTGCCTTTATAAATCTCTGCGCACATACATATACAGGAAAATGTATGTGTGTGTCTATACATGTATGTGTGTGTATATACATCTATGTGTGTGTATAGCAACTTGGAAATTGCTATACATATAGATGTGGCAAAATGCCACGGTGGCTTTTTCTCTCTTCCAAATGATGTGTTTCCATCCTGCTTTTTAGTAATTTCATTTAGCCCTCACTGTTTCTTGTACTGAAGGAAGCAGAGACACTCGTTCCTTGTTTCTTCCTCCATGGCATTAATAATGCAATTTATCAGCTTTAAACCAGCTAGGTTCAAGAGAGAGTTCTTGATGGGAGATGCTCCAGAGAGAAACTCTTTGGAGAGAATTGTTTTTCTGTCCTAACTGATTTGCCACTAGCACTTTATTGTTACCAGTGACTTTGCTTCAAAAAGAAGAAATGTATGAAAATTACTGAGCTGAAATGAACTGCAGGTTCATCAGCTAAAATAATTGTTGCTATTAGTAGGAATTTATGCAGAACTTTAAAAAAAATATTATCAAGATCCACATTCAGCAGCCACTGCTGTAGCAAAAGCTGAAATACACCGTATACATTTTATGCAAATTTTTTTGAAACTGCATTTCAGATCTTCAATAATATTTTATATCTGCAAAATTAAGAGTAATAAGCAATTTACTGTTGCTCCAGATTGAATCTATGTTTTGTAATTAATTTAGTATGTCATATGAAACATAACTTTGAACTGTAAACTGGCTTGGAAAAAAGATTTACAAATGTCTTCTTGCCAACTTCAACAACTTGGGGAGGGGAATTACTTTTGCAATGCTTCACTCTGGCTTTTTTACAGTGCATTTGGCAGACACATGGCATGGAAAGACTGGTTGCTGCTTAAAATTTAAAAATCTATTTTATACTAAAAATGTCCCTCCAAGATAAGTACAGAGGAATGTGGAATTGCCAAAAACTAATGGCTATCCTGCAAGAGATCCATTTGAACTTTTCCCTGCCAGCCTGCTTTCAGTCCCCAACCAAATCTGTCACAAGGCTCTAAAGATTTATATTATTACTCTGCCTTATACCCCTGCTCTCGTCAAGGCCCTGCCTATGTTGTAACCTTCTGTCTTTCTGAAAAATGATGGAAATCCATCTGGAGCAGGAAGAAGAGATCTTCTGTACTTAACCACGTGCTGCCTGACCCAGTCAATCAATCCTTCATGCTGATAGAAACCAGAGGAAACTTTTCTTGCCAGCAATAAAGCCTTTTGCTCTCTTTTGACACCGCCTATTCCCTTTCCTGTCAGCCAAAGATACTTCTTTTCCCTTCTCATCACTTCCATTTTCCCTTTGACCTGAACTAGGGACTGTAAGAATGCCCTCTGAAGTTCCACACCTCTGCCAGAAGGCATCATGTCCATATGGTTGGTCATCATATAGCCTCTACCAAGCAATGTCCTGTTGCCAACAGATTTGAGATCTGGCCCCAAGGAATGGCCACATGACCCAACACTGCAAGTCACTTAGCAACTGAAACTCAGAGGATCCCAACTTCTGCATCATTCTGGAATAACAGTGTGACACGACTTCCCAAGGTCATAGAGTAAATCAGTGGCACAGCTGCAAACACAAATGGTGTCACCATTTCCCAGATCTGTGCCTCAGTCCCACTGGGTGGTAGGTAACACATCCTGATCACCAAAGAGAAAGACCACAGAAGAGCTCACTGCTGAAAACTGCCCAGTGTTTGAGCCAGAAGGGAGCACAGATGCACTGTACCTAGAAAGACACTTCACAGGTCCCTGCTTCAGACAAGCAAAGCATTTCTGGGTGCACAGGTTGCACTCCATCCAACAGCAGGATGCTCAGACTCCTTCTGATGATCAACCTCTGTGGGTGTATACATAAATAAACCAAAACCAAGGATAGCACACCCCGAGTCTCTTGTACCCAAAAAGGACACTCTCCATCATTTGTAACACGGTGCTGAAATGCAATTCTGCAGCATCCAGGGCTTTAGATGTATATGAAGACAGTTTGTAGAGATATCTGTAGCATTTGTGTAAAGATAATTCAGGAAAAAATATTTTAAAAAATAAATGAAAATACTCAAAAAGAATGATATTATTAATACTGTAAAAATGAGGGAGTAATACAGTAAATTACTATAATATATTTTTCTTATGAAGGCTTTACAGGTTTTGAAAAATGTAGCTATTCTGTGCTTAGAAGCCCCATCCCTGGGAACATTCAAGGTCAGGCTGGATGGGGCTCTGACCAACCTGATCTGCTAACTGTAGGGGGGTTGGACTAGATGACCTTTAAAGATCCCTTCCAACCCAAAGCATTCTGTGATTCTATGATTCAATATAGGTGGAAATAAATATATTTATTTTGCCTTTACAGTTAAATAAAATCATGCAACTTCTGTTTACACATGCACACACCTCATCTTCCTATCCCTTAAAGCAGAATGTGCTTTCCTTTGTTAAAAATCACAATGATTAATTAAATTTCTTTTCCCACCCCTTTATTAGAAAGGGAGTAATGAGCAAAAGACCATACTAACAAAGTAATTATTTTGTGCACTAATAGAGAACATTATTCCTTCTTTGATAATCTTCATGTGCTATGAATACAGTATTGTAGATAAACAGATATGTATTTCTGTACAACATTAAAACAGACACAAAAAAGACAGGAGTTAATAAGTTTTCTCAAGGTAACATAGCAGCTTAGTCCTTGTGCTCAAGAAAAAATGTAAAAGGCTGTATTTCCTCAGCAGCCCACGACACATCAATGGCTGTGAAACAGTTCTCACTGTGCTCTGTGCCCCTCTTAGGTAGCACACTGCAGTGTCCCCCCTTTTTGAGGTCACTCCCAACCTACAGCTATTTCTTTTACTGTGTTTCTGCTCAGTAACTTTAGTTATTTTATTTATATATATATATATATATACGTACAACTCTTCCAAGAAGCAGGCAGGGAAGAGCATAATTGCGTAAGGCAATGAAGCATATGGTCTCTTGGAATGAGGACTGTGCCGTGTCAGTATTATGCAGAGGGTTTGGATTTTAAGGAAATATACAGGAGGCCAAGGGAAGGATCAAGGCAGAAATGTCTTTCATATATTTACTAAAACAGCTTTGTAAAGTCAGTGTGGAAGACAAAGACTACTGACAGCAATTCCCATCACACAAAAACCCAAAAACTGCCTCCCCAAGAACATGACCTGGAGTGATGCTTTCCTTTGAGGTTAAATATGCCCCAAATCTGCCCTGTTGCTTCTGCATACCTATGGGATTCATCTGCTTGGCGTCAGCTACACAACTCATCGCAGAATGATAGGGATTGAGCCTCTCACAAACACATTTGCAAGGTCAGGAAGTTGCATCCCCATCTGACATGGAGTGAAGAGGCACGGAAAGATGTATGAGTTAGCAGTAATCTGTAGTGGAGCCAGTGCCAGAATGCCTGAAGCTCATTCCTGTGCCTTAAGTGCAGACCACGTTTCCAGCTGAACACTGAACTGGTACATCTCTTACTGCGAATCATACCTTAACCCTGGGAAACTGCCAACAAGATAGCAGTGCAAAGTGTGTGCATTTTGATATAGAAGATTGTGGCCAACAACAGAGCAGTTTGTCTGCATTATGTCATAGTGTGTCTGAAAAATTAGTCATAACCAAGTACCACCTATTTATAACTACTTACTTCTCTCTGGTTTTAAATCTGTTATTTTAGATATCTGTCAATGAGACAATAAGGGCTGATCCCAAGGGCAGATGGATTCATAACATTCAGGCTGCAAAAACAGGATCATGCTGTTACTCACTGAATTTACTCAGACACTGCAGTTTCTACAAGGTGAGTTTTCCCTAAGTAGAATTGGTTTGTATTTATATAAAAACCCAACAAACAACATTTCACCATCTGTTCAAGTGACTGTACAAGAGAAAAAGCTGACAGTAAAGCTGTATTCCGCAAAACCACCTGTGTCCAGGACTAGAACCAGATTATAATGCCATTTTATGACCTTCCACAGTCATCTTTGATCCAAAGATCCCCATGTGCTCTCCACCTACATAACTGAAAAAGGCTTTCAACATGATTGCTCCATGGCAGGGAGGTGTGCTTTGCAACTGGCACACACAGGAGCTGTCCACCTCATATCCATTGAAGCAGTGAATGCAAGAAGAAACCACTGCCCAGGAGCCACTTCCCTGCACACCGCATGAAAGGCCAAGCCAGAAGACAGAAGAGCATCAGGCTGCTGCTTCACTAGTAAACCCAAAATCCCCCTTGCTGCCTGCCACTCAAAAACGCCTACATGAAGACTATTTATCTAAGTTCTCTGTAGCAGGGACAGAAGCTCCATTAAAAATAGAGTTGGCCCAAAACCGAGATGTTTATGAAATTACATTTTCTCCTTTTATGGGAAAAAAGATAACAAGTATTTGATTTGCTCCAAGTCAGAGGCTTGAAGAAGTCCCAATGTCAATGAACTACAGCAGTGAGCCAATTCCTGTGGGCACCACTCCCAATGGCATGTTGAATATAATGACGCTTCATCAATACTAAAGGCAAAACTAGCATTGATTTCAGGGGAGCTAAGATTTAATTGACATTGCATTCATGAGTTTAATGTGTTATTGTGCCACTCTAAAAACAGGAATTCTGATTTTAGGTGTTCATCTCAAGTAGTCAAGGCTTGTGATTTTGGTGTTGAAAGCCCTACACTGAGACCTCATAGCTGACTGTGTGTAATGATGTGATTTATTGAACCCAAACTCATGGGCATGCTTTGGTTCCAAAACAACAGTGCTAATTAAATTACAGTTCTTCATTTATATGGAAGGCTATTTTTTCCTTTAAAGTGCTCCAGGTATTGCCCTTTCTCCAGCTAATCAGACATATCCTCCCCATCATTTCTTTCAGTTGTCACTGAGTTCAGTGGGAGGATATCACACACACAGACAATGCTCAAATATATTCTTGAAAATACCGTTCCTGCCCTGTATAGAAGAAATAGATGAGTAGTACAAACCTCACGTGGATATTAGGAGTTTAAAGGTGTGGAATAAACTTTAGGAGATAGTACATGGCAGATACTTCACAAAGTCTTCACAAAGGAAGGTTTTTTAATTACTTATATTTGTGAAATTGATTTATTTCAGAAAAGGGCTACCTTTTAAAATACAAGACTTGCCTGTGGTACCCCTATTCTAAAATACAACTACACTTCTAGAAAAGCTCACAAACTGGCAGAATCTGCTGCATAAGTTAAGTTGTACGCTTCTGCCATATCATCTGATCAAACTGGCCTGTGCCCACAAATGCAGAAGTTGCTTTGATTAATGAGAAGTGGATAGACAGAATATCTTAACGTTGGCAAACCCCAGCATTGCCCACAGTGCTGACATAGCCCTGTATGTTGTCCATCTCAGTTCACATGTATTCCAGATCTAATACCATACACAAAGGCTATGTCAGTGCTTTATATTCCTTGCCAATAAATGTCAAAATTACTGTCTGAAAAATCCACACAAGGGATGCATGTGTAAAAGGTGAACAGGATGGCAACACAACATGAAATAATTTGTAAGGGAAAGGAAACATGAATAATCTTCCTTACAGTCAGGAGTTGAGAGTCTCTTACACAGAAGCCACTTTTGTCTCTCTAGATAAGATCCACTGTCTGAAGCTTTGCAAAGTCCCTGTTCCATACCTAGCTAGAGTCATGAGCATTGCATCCCTGTTGGCAGAAAAAAAAAATAATAATAATAAAAAAAAAGACACTTTGGGAGAAGGAATCAGTTTGCCCATTTGAAAGAACTGGTGAAATACCATCAATGCCAGTGGGGCTGAAGGATTCTTCTTGTCACAGCCAAGAGACAGTTTTCTCAAGGCCACTTGTTTTGAGGTGATTTCCAATGGTTTGTCTAAGGTCTCAGCTTCCCCTGAAAGACAGTCTGTCCCCTCCGCCTGCAACTCTCCTTTATAGGTCTGAGCACTGGGGTGCTTCTCAGGCATCTCCCTCATGCTCTTATATAGTCTCCACTTTCTCCAAGCTTCCATCACTGCTTTCCCTTCTCTCTGAATATCCCTTAAAATGGTGGGTCTATGTACCAGTCTTCCATGGCCCAGAACATAACCACTGGCAGAAATACTGTTTCCAGTCTATTTTATTTGCCTATGTTTTAGTAAGTATTTTGGGGTTTGTATTTTGCTGCTGATACAACCATTTTTTTCCCTATCAACACAGATGAGTTCCATTTAAAATATTGATAGGGACACCTGTAACTAGTTTTACTTGAATGTCTGTACACTGTTATGTATACATTATATACATATAGGCCTTATACACACACACACACACACATATATATATACACACACACACACACATAAATAAGGCACTGTAAAATGTACCATCACTTCTCTAGGACTGTTTTCAATCTGTAAAAGTAGATCATATTTTTTCATATAATTAGAAATGTCTAACCAAGACATTTTTTAAATGTTTCAGGGTTACAGAGATATCACCTGTGAAATAAGCCTTTCTTTAAAATTCAAGTTATTGTGACAAGATGAAAAACCCCCCTATTTTTACAGTAATTCTAATCTATTTATTATATAATGGCTCCTCTCTTAAAAGAATATTCACCTGCACAGTTTCCTTTGTTTCTCCTTATTATGTTCCAAAATGTGAACTGAAACTTGTCCTGCAGAATAAAAAATAACATAAATAAAAATAATGGAGAAATTAATAAAAACTTGGATAATTTATCCATTAGTTAGAGAGAGGAAAGCCAAGATCACTGTAAGCCAAGATGTCTTTAAATTGAATGTACTAAAACAGATCATGAGCTTATATAATTGTTTGATGTACCCAACATCAATGGAGCCTGGTGATTATGTTTGTTTTGGCCATTTTATATATAAGGTAATCTCTGCCCTGTGAAGACAGGACAGCACACAAATATGACTAGCATCCATAATGAACATACTTGAGTGGATCCTTGCGTAATGTAATTAGCCTATATATGCAAATTATGGCATCAGAAATCCTGCAGCAGCTGCTGTGAGGAGGGCTTGGCAACTGTGTGTGTTACAAGCCGGTCTGACAGATCAAATGGACATATTTTCAAAGACAAGAAACAGATAGATAGATGGATTGAAAATTGTACATCTTCAGGATTTATAAACCTAGATATCCTAGATAGAACAATTCAACAAGTACCAATATAACATTTTTTCTACAGTTACTTTGAAGCAATACTTCACAACTGTGCCAGGCCACAAGATCCCTATTAACCCCACAACTTGAACAAAAAATAGTATAGAAAACAATTCATTTAGTGTTGTTTCATGGACCACTTACTGTGGCCTGACAAGCAGGAGCCATTTGTCACAACTAGAAGACACTCTTTTAAAGACTCTATATTTTCTACTCTACCATAACACCTTGAAAATGAGACTTAACCTGCAATCAGTTTTTAAAATATTTTTTCATGCGCAGATTTTTCCAGTTCTACTGTTTCAGTTCATGTTTTGCACAAGTGGAAGTGAAAAAGGGCACTGCACCATGAACCATCTCGGCAAATGAAATGCATGTGAGGCGTAATTCATTGGGGAAGACTAGACATTTGAAAATACTGAAGTGACTCAAAGGTTTAAAAAATATATATGTATTACGAGAGCCACAAAAAGGTTACAGACAGAGCTCCACAAAGCCTGCACGGATACATTCCAACAATTCAAGGTGGCAGAACAGGTGAAATACAGACCATAAAAACAGTTTGACATTAACTTTCCAGACTGTCAGAGACAGCAACCTTGACCCCATCTTTCCCACACACAAAAAAATATTGAATATATATATATATCTATATATCTATCTATACCTCTAGCCTGGACCACGGATATAGTCCAAAGAAAATCACATTGCAATTTCCACATTAGGCTTATAGGAGAATAGGCATCATCTGAGGAACATCCATTATAACGCCCGTGAGGTGATTATCTTAGGCCAAGGTGACATAACATAATGCTTGATTAGCAACTTTAGAACAGCAACACAACACAGTTCATTTGCTGCACATGGCTACTAACACATAGCTCTGTGCAACCCTTAGAGCCGACTTGAACCAAACTACGTCATTACATTTGTTTTGTTCAGTTTAATTTAAAAAGAAAATGCAAATGTCAGATATTAGGGCAGTTCCTGCTATCGCCTTTCTTAAAAATTCAAGACTTGAAGACTTGTTTAACGTACTTGCTTACAGACACATTTTGAGACTGATCTCCAGGAAAATATGCCACCCTGAGGCTTTTTTCCTTGCTCACTTCAGGTTATGTCTGCATCCAGTTTTGACATAGTGGGCCAAATGCTGGTTATCTGTCAGTGCAGTATTTGGCCCAGAGTTTCAAAGTCTTTGCTATTCAGACTTCCCTATGAGGTCAACAAACAAAGTAGTAAAAAAAGAAAATATTAAGGCTTCAAGTAAAAATATTTCCTCTCTCTCCCACCCATGTAGTAAGGTACATTTAATTTCATAATATTCAATATATTATACAATGAAAGATACAGAGATCCAACTTTTCAAGGCAGATTGTACTACAATGAAAACCTGGAGGCTAAATGGGAGTGTATGAAGAGGGAATGAATGGCTAATAAAATGCAATATGCAATGAAAATTGATGCATAAACTAAACAAAAACTATTGCTGTTTTTTAAATAAGTAATACAATCCACAGCTAAAAATAAAAACATGTTGAAAAGATTTAAGACTTCTGAAACATGAAATAAACATGACAAAAATAAAGAAGCTACTTTACAAGACATGTTAACTTGTGCTGGATTTTCATGGCTGATCCCCACCTACTGTAAATTAGCATCACTTAAATGAGCTTTGATGGAGCCACACCAATTTACACCAGCTGAAGATTTGGCCTGCAGTGTCTGTAAAAACTGAGACTATTTGGGCAGAAGAACCTCACTGCTAACCTGTAAACTGCTTGAAGAACTATACTTTAACATGGGCTGGATTCTGCTCCAAAATTACGCTTAATAAATAGGTCCCAAGTCCCACAACAGGAGCTATGGAAACAGACACTTACATTTACGAGAAAATAGCTGCAGGTTCAGTGCCTTGGATGGAAATGAGTCTGGATTTGCTGCATGCAATCTCCTGTTAACACTTCTGCTTAGATTATTCTTTCAGAAGATTTGAATAATTTACTCCAGGCTATGTGCACTGAATTATATGCAAACCTCAAAAGGAAAAAAAAAAAAAAAGACTTTGGTACCATTGTAAACCTATTAACAAGTCGAATGTCTCTCAACTGCGGGCAAAACTACTCACAAAATATATAATCCTTACATCTGAATGTGTTATGACACAGTGCATTCATTCTTTCCTCCCTTATTCCTTGTGAATTACATCAAAATAACCCTGGATATTAGTGCTTTATACAGACAATACTGTGTTTAGTCTTACTGAGAAATTCTCTCATGAACTAATGTAGTTAACTTCAAAGGCTCTTTGGCCCTTCAAGTTCCTCAGTAGCTTTTTTGTTTATAAATGCAGGAGAAAAGAACAATCAAAGTGGAGCATCACTGGGATGCAAATCTCAAATATTACAATGGTGCAAATTTTCAGCCTTGCTTGCATGAATTTCATGTACATATTCAAAGATACATGATAAAATGTGCCCTTGCCTAGCTTCCTATCCCAAATTTAGTGTGTCACATATCCCCTCTTTTTCAGGGCTTACATATGGCATACATGATACTTTAAAAACAAGTAGTTTTGTGATACTCTATGAACCAGAGTGAATTCCAGTCCTTGAGGAAGTACTGCACCTTCCTGAGGAGTTAACAGCAGAGTAGAGTTGCAGATTAATTACAGTTACAGATGGAAGAAATCTATAAGGCCATCTGGTCTAGCCCCTTGCCCCTGCAGGCTCACCTCATACAGAAATTTTTTTAGTGACTCGTCCAAATACAGTTTGACTGTCCTAAATAGTTATAGTCTCCAATACTCTGCCTTGGAAGACTATTCCACTGCCCTTTCCCCTCCATCTTTTCTGCCCCCTTCTAAATGTTGATCACTGGTTACCAGTGACAACCCTTTGATTAACCTTTGGTTTTACATCTTTTAACTAACATATTTGCAAAACTATGATACTCAATTTCCACTTCATTGCTTAGCCAGTAACATGTTTTTAGCCCTTTAAATCTTCTCATCAGCCATCCCATCCAATCTTTTAATATATATTGCTCCATCTTTACCTGATCCAGTCTGCCAGCACCTTTCTGGTACTGTGGTACCTCCAACTAAAGGCAATATTCTACGTGCCAGTGAGTAAATCTGCATAGAAAGACTATTGCTTCTCTGCTCTGCAATGTCCCTACAGTAGGCATTTAAAATATCACAAAGGCAATAAAATGCACACTGATTTCTAGCTCACTCTCGTAACTTTGGCCTATTGCAGCTTCATTGCTTTCCAGGTTTCTCCCTTCAGGCAACATAGAGCATTACACAGAGAGATGATTAAGTTTCTTATGTTCTCTTCAACCTTCCTCTCCAAAAAAATGATGTGATATACCAGGGACATAATAAGCATGTATTGCAGCAGATGTCAAGATTTATCAAATCAAAAGATAAATTTTAACCAGGAAAAACTGAGGTTAAGATTTGTCTTCTGGAATAATTAATCTCAACATACATGAAAACAAGTAAGATGTTATCAACACATTCTGAATTGCTACCAAATATCTGGAGAGCTCTCCGTTACAGTGAGGAAGTGAAAAGGATTCAACCCCTTGAAACAAATATCTGGAAAAATGATGAACTTAGCTCTCTAGCCAAACTATTCACCAGGAGAACCAGGTGGGAAGTTGAGGTTTTGTATGCTGACTGGCTCAGTGATAAATAAACATTTTTAGTGACTTTGGCAACAGTCACTCAGGATATTCTGAATTGCACACATGATCTGGCTAGTTAGCATTGGTCCAGATCTCAGTACTTTGGACTTCTGAGGTGGTAACTGAATGGGAAGGAAAAGGAGAGAAGGAATAAAGAAAAGAACAAAAAATTCTATTTGTCCCAAAATTAGCTTTGCCAAAGTCCTCATATTTGTGACAAAAGTAACGCACCCCTTTCTTGTTTTTTTATAGTAAAATTGTCTTTAAATCCAACAAAGTAAATTGAGTTTTCTGGAGACAGCAAAAGGAAACCTCAGAAAGTTAAGTAGATTTGATGGGTATTATTTTAAAAAGTTGTTCCAAAGGGGGAAAAAACCCAAACGGAAAATCCTTTGTCTAACAGTATTGAAGATCAGAGGGAATGTGCTAGTAATTAGGCAGACAGAAAATTTATATCCTTTAGATGTACACTTGGCTCAGTTACAAACACTGTAAATTCAACAGATCATGATAACCTTGCTGCAGGATTACACAGACGGCACCAGGGCAAGGCAGTAAACCATGTTATTGCCTAAATCCAACAGGTAATAAGGAGGGTGCAGGGAAAGCAGCTGATGGCTGTTTAAAATATGTTCCCATCCAAACATTTCCTTTCTTATCTGCTTGGTTTTGCTTCTGAGTCAGAGAAGCCTTTAAAAACCAGAGGGAGCAAGAGGTCAGAGTGGAAGATCCTTACTGGTGTTGTGGTCCTTTTTCCACGAGAGATGAACACGCGCGCACACGCACACACACACAATTTCACACACACGGAGGCGAACGGCAGACAGTGAGAAGCTGTTGCTATCCTTTCTCCTGCTTCCATCCAGGACCAGGGAGCAGGGAGGCTTTTACAGATGACATGGCGTTCATGGCCCAAGTGCCCTTGCCTTGCTCCTTCCCAGGAGGAGCAACCTGACCTGCAACGCCTCGGGGACACAGAGCAGTTCTTGCACACGCAGACTGCCCCGCTCAGGAAGCCTGCTTTCCATGTCGTATGAAACAGCAGCTGGGCCTCTGACTCCTGCCGGACACATCGCTGGTCAGAAGAACTGGGAAAGGGCATGGCAAAAACTGAATGATCCTGGACTGACCATACTTTTGCACAGCACGACTGGTACACAACAGGTTTGTTGGACAGACACGCGCACAATGGCTTTAGCACTCTCTTGCATGAAAGAAATCTGCTCTGTGGTTGTGGTGTTAGGTCATAGCCAGTTCCCCGCCTGTCAGTTCAAGAAAAGTCTGATAGACTGTACAATTTTATTCCCTCAAGAATAAGGCTGCAAGCTGGTTTTTGGCCAAAAGAGAAAGATGAAAACAGAATAAACCCAAAACAAGAAAAGGAGAGTGGCCGGCTGCTGCTGCTCCTTCTTTGTTGTTATTTGAGTCTTCACAGTGCTCCTAGCTTCATGGCTGGCTGAGTGGATGGCTCTTTATTTTTAATTAATTTTATTTTACACTGAAATTTCATAGGTTGTTCCACCAACTCCAGACACCTTCTTAACGTTTGAGTGTCTAGCAGGGCTGACAGGCGTCCCCTGGGAACTTGATGTTGAACCCAACCTGGATATTCCTTTTGGCTGTCCATTTATTTTACTGTGAGGTGTCTTCAACTGCATGTCATCCCTGCATCAAAAGAAATATTAAAAGATGCAATGTTAGTGACCAAAGTGTGATACAGAATGGCCTCACTTAGGTTAAACAATTATCCCTGTCACCCTGAGTCCCAGTGTTGCAAAATACTCAAGCGTGGGAGCAACTTGGTTGAAGCCAATGCACTTGATGAAAAGCCACTGAAATGAGAGAATTAATTTAGCCATTAGGTTAGTGGATCAGACCCCAATAATATTTGTTAATTTTATTACCACTGTCGACCTTAAGCCAAACTGTGTCTTAGAATCAAAAATAAAATACTCAGAAAAAAAACACTTTCCAGTTAAATATCCAGTTAAACGAAATTATGTTGCTCATCTCTGAAAGACATGAGAGGTGAAGCATAAGACTTTATGACAGAAGACACAAACTGAATCAAGTCAGGAAGCACTCTAGGATGCCTGTAATTAAAGACCATATTCCAGATGGACTCTTTAAAATAATTTCCTTTCTTATGACCTACTGCCAGGGAGCATGGACAACAGGTTTTCCTCGAAAGATCTTTTAAATCTAAGCCACTACACACTCAAGATAAATGTGTCTTGTCCCCAAGACTCACAAAGTAATTAGATAAAAGCCTACCAAAGAACTTGTGTATATTCTGGAAGTGCCAGGACAACCAGAGTCTGCTGTATTCTCACATCTTACTACAGTACAGTGGATGTGTGCTTGAGTTTGCTTCAGTCTGAAGTTTAAGACTGGCTCACGCCAGCAGCAGTGACCAGGGCCTGAAATACCTTCCAGAAGGGAACATTTTCTGTCTGCCTGCAAACTGAGGCGGCCTGAGCTATTTCAGACCACCTTGACTTTTTCTGGAGGCCAGAGGGTTTGATGGATTAACTGAATTCAAAAGGCAATTTATTTCATTACATAAGTCTGCAAAACAAGCAAACTACCCCGAACTTTTACACAGCTCTTGATAGGCTCAGAATAGCTCCAAAACTAAAAGCACTTTTTATGTGGCAACCTGGTCTGACAGCTGTACCCTGGAGCTGCAGCATCAGGTCCTTCAGCTCACACCAGCCCAGCTCCTGCTATGTGTTTAAGCTGTGCTTGTGCAGTCGTGGGTATCTGAACCAGCAAAACACACACACATAAATATAGAAATAATATTGTGTGGTTTCGTAAAACGCTGTTGTATCCCCAAACAGCCAAAATATGTGGGGATCAAATTCTACATATGCCTCACCAAAGCATTACAAAATCCCTCATTGAGTGCTGAAATTCTCCCAAAGAACACAGTTAAACAAGGCAGAAAGGAGATAGGGAGTGTTAGGGGCAAGGGGAGAAGGGAAAGTCATTTGTACTGTTGCTGACAGCAAAAATGTGCTAGGTTTACAAAGCACATGATTCCTGCGGGAGGTTTGCTTCCCCAGGTAAAAAATTTCAAGTTTGTTAAGCTATTTATTTATTCATCTAGGTACTTGACTTGACTGTAGGAACTTCAGGAAAAAAAATCCTCTGCAGTGGTATTGTATATCTGCAATTTTCTTTAACATCTGATGGGATCTGTGGTTATTTTAATAGCTAGACCACTTTTGCCAGACACTGTATTTTTCATTACTTCAAAGAGCTGAACTGAAGTGAATTTACAGGCTCTACGTTTTAAAAAAGCACAATGTAAAACCAGTGGGACCAACAGCCTAACCAAGAACCAAGAGACTAAAAACAGGCAAACAGCTTTTCATATTAGCATCTTTCCTACAGCAGCAGCTGACACATCCAGGTCTCAAACAGAGGGCAGAGGGGCAAAAGAAAGTCCACAGGTCTTCTTTCACTGAAATAAACTCTTTTTTTTTAATACAAATGAAAAAGAGAGAATGGCTGTCTACCTCCTGAATGTTAAATCTTCTACCAGTAGACAAATCATCTTAACAATTACAATTCACTTGAAAACACTGAGGAAAAACCTGCTGGCACTAAACTTCAGGAGACCTACAATAATGGTTCTCCCACATTACAATAACTTTCCCTAAAATGTTGGATAATGCCAGAGTGAGAAACCTGAGACCTTAACGAGAGGACAGCAACGTGCAGTAAGTGCCAGCTGCAAAGAAAACCTAGATATTTCTGATGAGCCCTCCAGGCCTCAACATGGCTGAAATACTGCATCCTAAGTGGGATCATGTAGCTCTTCTCAGACTTTTCATGCCAAGGCCTATAGGCTCCAAAAGGAAAAAAAAAAAGATAAGCGCATGCAGAAGCTGCAGCTGAGGATTTTGCTCAGACACCACTTACTCAGGCTCTCAGTACAGCAAATCCTCTCTCTCCACACTTTCTCACAGAAAGGAAGGAGACAGCGAAGCCCCTAAAGTAATGCAAGATGGTCTGTGATTTTATCACCAGTTCTGTATTATGGGACACTCAACACAGCTAAATACACAGAACAATTTCCAGGACTGGTTTCAGCCCCTCTGCTCCTTAGTGCAGGGTGCACTTGCACGTGCTGTGATCCCAGCTTTGCCTCTGTGTCCAAGCAATGGCTGGGTCAAGCCTCCCTTTAGGCAGCAAACTAAAATAGCTCCATCCTTTTGTGCATAACAGGAGAGATAATCTGCCTCGTTATCTTGCAAATAATTATCCAGTTCAGCTAAGACACTATATCACTATGACTTTGACAACTTAATGGACCACTTGCAGTTCAAGTTACAGCAAATGTGCAAACATTTTGTCATTATGAGGTTGCTATGAGGGTGTCACAGAACTGAAGAGCACCCACAAGCCTCCCACCCTCACTGGCCTACAGTAAACATGTAATCTGGGTTGTGCCTCCAGCGAAGTGCTCTGTACATGCTTGCAAACAGATTCACGTGGCTAAGCAGCACCTAAAGCAGTACATACCTTTGTGCTCCCACTGATTGCACCTCTGTAATTTCCACAGTGTTTACAAACGAGACAGCCTTCGGGCCTCCATAAGAGGGTGACCTAGGCATCCCTGTGGGGGACGACGGGACCTGGTGGCCTGGGGATTTGTAGGAGCCATTGCTCACCCTGCCCTGTAGTGCTTGATGGGACTGGACATTATTATTGGCTAAATCAGCTTGCAGAGAGGTTGTGGAAGTCCTTGGTGCTCTTGTCATTGCACTTGAGAGTGAAGACACTGAGGACTGCAATATAGGGTTCCTTGTGCTAAAACTGGTAGCAGCCATCAGATTGTCTCTAGATCCATATCTCATTGCCATGCTGCGTGGGTCTTCAGAGAGCGTGCTGACTTGCTGAAGGCTGTAAGAGCTAGGGGTGTCATAGACACCCGAGTCTGCAAACACTGAATCAGGGTGTGAGTGGAGGAGCTTCTCCCTCTCTTCCATCTCTTTTCTCTCCTGGATGGATGCCATAATGGTTTTGGAAAGGTTATCGTAGCGGACTGGGGAAGGGTCTCGCTGATGTGGAGCTGGACCCCCCAGCACTGGGCTGAAGCTCTGTGGTGGTTGGCGTTGCAGCTCGCTGCCCCGTAGATGGCACATTTTGGCTGATAAATATGGGGAGTGGTACCCAACGGAGCTGACTGCAGAATGGGCGATGCACTTCCTCCCCGAGGGTGACATGGGGTTTAGCAAACTGTCATATGAAAGACTCCCATTTCTGTTTGACAGGGAATTGGGAGAAAAGATGCTTTTGTAAGGGGTGGAAGCCGCCCCTTCAGACTTTATTGGATGAAGGGGCACTTTGTCTGTCCCTCTCCTGCCAGCAGATTTCAAGCTTAGAGATCGTGAATTGATGGCAAAAGAATCTATCTGGAGTGGGGAAGACTGATAGGTCTTGTGGAGGGAGCTCTTCCGGTAGCTGGGGATGTCCAAGCTGGGTTCGGACTGGTAATCAAGGCTCCTGCCATCCTCTTCTATCAGAGCCCCTTGACTGTGTCCCTCCTGCATGGTGATCTAAAATAGAGGTGAATATGAGAAACAGATGCCAATGATATGTAAGTACAGGTTTACTCTCCTTGGTGAGTGCACAGGAAGAAAAGAGCTGGAAGTCGTCTCACAGACTCTCAGCCCTGCTATGACACAGGTTCATTATAAGGAAACTCCTAACTCCTGTTCAACATATGGAGAAGGACCTTAGAAGCAATGAGGAGTAATTAAGAAGTGCTAAATAAAATTGATAGTCATTAATATGTCAATACATTGACACTAAAAACACAGAATGAGAGACCTTCTAAACTCAGACTCAAGTCTCGGTCAAGGTAAATCAGATTGTAACCTGATAATACTGCCCTTGGAAAATGCACTTCTAAGTTTTCTACAAATAGCTCTCGAGTTGAGGGATGTCTGGTTTTGTGTGCTGAGTCAGAAATACTTCAGGCTTTATTTCAACACACTGGGGACCAGCACACTCTGATCCACTTTACTCAGAGCTATGAATACTCAGTAATTCTGAATTTCTGGTCATAGGTCTTCAAAATTAAGCACTTAAGCTTAATTAAAACAGAGAGGCTCCTCCTCACCTTTTAGACAGCAAAACGAAGCAATTTTATCTTTTTTTTATTGCCTGTGTAGGAGAGAGTGGCCATCAGAGAAGGAAACATAGGCCATAATTTATTTATGTGCACTGAAAACAGATAGGACTTCAATTTGTTTTACTCTGTGAAAGATTGCTTACAGTTCTGTTCACTTAAAATGCCATTCTGTGCTATGCAAAGAATTTTTGCTATTATTTTTAAGGAAGATTTTTCCATAATGCACAATAAATTAGCTACACTGGCTCTGCAAAAAAAATAATTATTATCAATCACATATTTAATCAGAAATGCAGTCAATGCAGTTTGTTCTTTATCTAATTTCTTTTAAAGGAAAATTATCCAAAAAAAAAGCCTTAACTGGCAAAAATCTGTTTTATTTTAAATTTTTCTTCAAGTTTTTTTTCTTGGAGCAAGAAGATAGAGAAATATGCAAACCAGCTCACTATCTTCTAGAGCACGATGCTAAATTTGGCCTTCTCTGGAAAAAGGAGAGCAAGTGACAGCCTGTAAAGGAGAAGGAGACATCTGTGACGTAGCTTATAAGTGTATTTGCGCTACTTATGCTTGTGTCCCGATCCCTCTTTCCTAACAGCTTTCACTGCTCAAAAGCAGAATTACACTGACAAGCTGAAGGACTGATAAAGAAGAGACAATAAGATATTTCTCACACCAATTATTCTCTTTCCCTCTGTACCTTATAGTTAGATATGGCTTGTCAGACAAATACATGCTATCCTATCAGCTTGCCAAGTGAACTCATTTTTATAATATTCCCACTTGACTACTAGAAAGTTGTAACTACTATAAAATTGAACATGTCCACAAAACTGATTGTTTGCACACCAGTCCACCTACAGTAACAATATCTTTTTAGGTTACGATTGAAACAGCTATCCTTAGAGTGAAGATGCTGTACCTTGTTATCATTTCATAGCAGTGCCCAGTCTCCTGGCCTAATGAGAACCTCTCCTGTATCTATATTGCATCTATGGCTATGTACTGAATGAATAAAGCAAGCCTGCCTTCCATGGCGCTCTGATTTTTTGCATCATGAACACAAAACACTATCTGTTGCTTACACAGATCAAAATTAATAGCTGATGCCTGTAAATAGAATATTTTGAATTGGATGTCAAGCCATTTTTCATGTAATAAGGTGAATATGGTAGGATATTAAACTTTTTGGATACAGTGAACACACTGTTGTTCTTATGTTCCCTTTCATAAGCCAATCTTTTCTTCATTAAGTGGACAATCCAGAGAATAAGAATTACAATTACTGCAGTAAACTAAAACCCAAACTTGGTGGTAGCTGGAATTCCATCATCTATCACCATCTGTGTTCCAAAATGAGAAGGATACTAGAAAGTTTTCTTCAGGATTTAAGGAACATTCTGCCTTATTCCAGCATTGCTGTAGTCAATTATATATCTCTACCATATTTTCCTTTCCTTACTTGTATAACCCCTTTCTTGTTATTGCAGGGGTGACACTGGAGGAGCTGATGAAATTAATTGTAAGAAAACTGCACTGTGTGTGGTACGTGTGTTTTAAGGGTATCTCCAGTGGTGTATGAAGATTTGGATACATATTGCAAATATACAAGTTAGACCAGTGATTTTCAAACTGCTTCTCAGATCCTGGGAGGCCAAGGAATGTTTGCAACAAATCCATGAGAAAGAAGTGAGAAAAACAAACCTATTAGCAGTGGGCTTAGTTTTGCACTCTGCTTCCAAAGGAAACAGTGTAAAATGTATCAAAACTCCTAAGCAAAAGAGAAAACAGTCAAAATTCCAGAGCAAGTCTCTCAATTGTTTGGACCTCAGTTTTCTTGACAGGAGGAAATTATGTCAAGTGTTATGTTCCATTATATAACCCAAATGCACTGAGAAGTTGCTAATGAAGGTCAAACATGAGGAATTCTCCATTAATTTTAACTAAAATATCTTGAGATACTTTAAAAGTTGTTTCTGTTCTGCAAGCTGGCATATTAAGGAATCACTGAGCATGATGTCTGTTGGCTAAAGGGTCTGATCCAGAAAAGCGCTAAGCATGCCCAGCTCCCTCTGAAGTGAATAGGAGTTGGCACCTGTGTTAGGAGAAGCCAATGGGAGGTGACACTTCTCAGCATCTCAGGATCAGGCTGAGACACTGGTAAAGCAGCAGTGCATGACTGTCAGCAGGACAGACGTGTCAAGCTCAACAGAGGAAAGCTGCGAAAGCAGACATGTTTTCATAAGGAGCACAGTGAAAATACACACTATTGCACAACAATGCCAAGTGCTGTTATTTACTTTTACACTCTGACATTCACTAGAGCCCTGCAGTGAATTTATCCTCAGCTCCATGTTGGCTGGTGTTATCTGGGAGCAGATTCTCCCAAGCTCACTCACCTGCTCAGCCGTAGCATGGTAGTGGACTTTGGGATTGTTGCTGAAAGCTGGTCGATATTTGTACATGGCAGGTGTAGGAGGGCTGATCAGTTTGGGTGAAAGGCCACCTTCTGTAAAAGGAAAAAAAACCCAAAACAACTTTCTAATAAAATGTGTGGACAGAACATTATCATCCCTAATTCCTTGCAGTCCTTTGGTGTAGAATTCCACCAAAATCAATGGGGACCCTGTGGAAATAACAGTCCATTGCTGCCAGATCAGCAGCCTAAAGAGAAGAAGAAGCAAGGTATACTATATTAAGTTGGGTGACATATTTTGTTAAGTAGTAATTTTGCCATAATTTGAAATACTGGATATTTGTGTTGAATTCAGTTACTAGTTTTGTCTGGGGGAAAAAAAAAAGAGCTTTTTAATAGTATCAAAGCTTTAATTTCACATTTTCATAAATGAAATAATCAGTTTGTAATGCCTAAACATTTCATGCTAATATCCGATTCCTTAGTTCAAAACATCTTTCATTTTAAAATTTATCAAAATCATATGAAGAGGTTTAAAAGGGTTTTAAAACTCTGTAAGACTGAAATGAAATATCCAACTTAGCCTTGAATGAGCCGCTTCAAGCTGACTTTTCTCTCCCTTTCCTGCTGTTAATTCCCCTAGCTCAGAGCTCTTGTAAATACCAAAATCCCTTCACCCAGATCCAACTACTGTTTTGAAAGAGTACCAGAAGCCTTTTAAAAGGCTAACATATTTTCTTATTATTAAAAATAAAACACTGATCATGCAACTATACCTTCATTGGTTCCCAGCTGCCCTTTCAGCTCAGAGTACTTGCTTGGATCTCCTTTGGGTGGGAGAGGTGGTTGCACATCCATACTTTTATCCTCCAGACCCTCCAGGCTAATTTTAGACTGAAAATGACCAAAGAATCAATCATTATCCACAACTTGGTTAAATAACAGCATGTTTCAGAGTGCTGGTTGTACCACACAACAAGAACTACCTATGCCTGTAACGACAAACATGATTTAGCATTCACTGCAGACAAGGACTGTTGTGTAAAATCAGCATTGTCATAACAAGCCAGTGTAATTTTAAATGCACTGTCCTTGTCTACTTGGCATGCTAAATAACATTATTACCACGCTAGTTAATATGTGGTAGAAGACAATGGTGTTTTCTAGCATTTTCCAGCAACTTTGCAAGCGGTTCTCAGCCAGTAACTATCCAAAGAGTGTAACAAGTAACTATTCACAAAGATCTTGCAAGGTGGTGTCTTTTGAATCCATTGCTTTTTATATGACTAAATTAATCCTTCTCTCTATTTTGTGTCAGGAGAAACAAACTGAAAAAAGAAGACAGAAGAGAACTCGGCTTCTGAGCCAATATTCCTTTCACCGGACCTGGACCTCAAGCCTTCCTGCAGTGTGGAAGCTCAAAACTTTCTTTGAAGTAGAACAGCTGACCTGGTGGTACAATGGTTTCTGCAATGTGTTAGGTTAGTTCAAATTACCTGAACACCAAGAGGTGGCAACTCTTAGAATAATCCCTGCTTCCCAAAGATGCCCAGAGGCATTCTGTTATACAGCTGCAAAAACAGCTGTTACTGGATCAAGAGCTGATGTTACTGAACCTGGGTTACTTTCAGAAGATGAAGTACATGACAAGGAGTCAAACTCTGTCACTTTCTCCAAAAATGCATCATCTCAAAGAGATTTTCAATGACAAACTCATTCCCAGGCTTGATAATGTTCAATCCATGCTCTACAAAAGCAGTGCTTGAAGGTTGCCTTACCTTGCTCCGGTTGAGGTTGGCTTGGATTCCATTGTCACTGATCTTCACTGTGATCTGTCGCTCAGATAAATCAGGTCTGAAGAAAGGAGGCTTCACACTCACAGCTTGCTTCTTCTTGGGCTCAACTATGTACCTGATTAATTGTTCAACAGTCATAATTAAAATAAACAATAATCTAAGAAGAAGGCATAGAGACAAGAAAATCTTCCTGCTTCCAGGGTATGATTTAAGAATGTGTCAGAATCTAGGTAAGCAAACTCCATTTATTTCAATGGATATAATAATTAAAAAGCAATAAAAAGATCTATGGGGGTTTTTAGTGAGCAAATGGAGAGGAAGCATTAAAAAACTCAAGCAATTTTTGAAGCACTGAAGGACAAGAGCACAGTTCACATGAAGAGAGAGAGGCCTACCACCAATACAAACCATTTACTAGATCTTACCTAGTTAACATGAAACAGCTTCCCTGCAGTAAAAGATGGTGACTGGGGGAATAAGACCCAGCACATGGACAATTAACATGGAGAAGATGATTTGCTGTCAGTTCTAGTTTACCACACAGTGACTTGTTTCTGTAGCATGTTTAGAGTGTTCAAATAAATGGAGGTAAAAGAAACAGACAGGTCTATAGGAAGCAACAAATCTAAAGGGAAATGGCTGACTTTAGATATCTAATTTCTTTCCAGTGGACTAGAATTCTGTAAGTGCAATTGGGCAGTGGTTGTACAATGCATAAATATCAATACTGACATGAGCTTTCTCTGTTTTATCTAGTGAATAGGATGTTCTAGTACTGATGGCTCAGTGACTTTCAATATACAGGACAACTTGAACAGGTCTTCATGAAACACAAATATTCTGCTTGCTAAAAGTCTCAGAATAGCCATGATGGTAGTACTCACACCCCTCTTAACAGAAGTGTCTCCCAACTTCTAATATCTGGCTCTCAAAGTATCTTGACCTGATTTTCAAGTCTGGTAACTCTGAGAAGCAGCTATTCCAGCACCTTCACTTTAACACAGTAACAAACCTCTAGAACTTATTTGTTGCATAGTGAAGGAGAAAAAAAAAAGGCAGATAATTGTGTCAGGGTCTGGAATTGCTCAACATCCTGAAAAGGCTCAAATAAGTCTTCATGCAGTACCATTATTAACATGTTTGCAGGCTGGACAGCTCAGCACCTAGGACATTTATATTCCATCTGATCTATTGCATTCAAATCCTGATTTCAAAATCTGAAAAAATAAATCCATTTCCCCCAAAAACAGAAAGCCATAAATAGAATCCCAAATTCCGTGACGTAGACCTCACTGAAAATCTATTTTATGATAATGAAAGGGCCAACGAGATTGAAAACCACAGTGGTCTTAAATTAAAGTTTTAAGGAGAAAGGCTGATTTTAGATTCCTTCCTTTTCTCCAGTAGACTAGAATACCTGGATATTTAATGTACAGTGCAAAAAGTCGTGTTGGGAGAATGATAACATACTGAAACTCACCTTGTTACTGAAATCCACAGGATAAACAAGTTGGTGAAGACAAGAGTATCAGCTCTTGATATAATTTGACATGCTCATTCCAAATAAACATTTCTGGGATCAAGGTTATGAATTACACAAAGAAAGCCACTGCTTGGACAGGTTACAGCCATGAAACTGTGAAGCAGCTATCACAGTGGTCTGCCTTCAGGAGTGCTTTGCTTTACACTTCCCTGTTATTTCATCAGTGGTCTTTCACTTGTGAGCCCAACCAAGCATGCGTTCTTCCTCTGTCCCAGCAACTACTCTGCCTCCCTCATTCCCAGTTGAGAGCATTTCTCTTACCTGGGAGCCAAGGGGCTGCAGAGCACATGTTCCACATTTCCACAGCATCCTCGCGTAAAAGGATTCACTCCCCCACGGAATTTACCTGTCACCTGGACACATATTCAGGACAGTGCTCAAACCTCTGGTTATATGAAAGTCATCATCCAACCCTCAGAAAGCCAAGAACAAGTATGCTTTGCTCTGATCCTACTGTCCTTTCCAAACAGATGCTTTTTCTCCAAATGCTGCACTTCCTCTCTCCTGCTCTCACACACCACCTCCGTCAGCTGCTTCTAGCTAGCAGGCACACCAACTAAAGATCCCTTCCCAAAAGGGCAGTGAGCTCAATGTGACTGTGTTTCAAAGTGGTCAGGTTCACCCCTCCATTCTGCTCCTGTGTTAGATTAATGTCTGCCATCAGCCAGACATCTTGTTTTGGTCCCTTTCATTCCCCTGTCACTTCCACTCCTCTGCCTTGGCAAGTCCCCTCCAAATAAGAATGTCAGTTCAGCATTAGCAATGCTGGATGAGAGCAATGTTTCCTCTCTAACAGTATCCCATCCCCAGCAGCAATCAGTATGAACCACTGCCTTATGCGGGAGGGTGCCAGGAACTCCCTGGTGATTATGATGTTTGCTTGGAAATGAGCTAGTTTAATAAAAGCCAAGCCTCATTAGACTGGTGGGATCCATTCAAAGCTTCATAAGCATTATAAAGGGTTTGTACTCTACAGGCAGATACTTGAAAGTAACCATATGGGGATAAATACCAATAAAGCCAGAGAGATTAATAGTGGTTGCCATTAAAAGCATTACTGTTGCTATTTGCAAGTAATGCATTTTAATCAACTCATAGTTCTGATCTAGCAACAAGTTTACAGAGCACCAGAAATACTTTTAATTACTTGCACATAAAATAACGACTATTAAATGATTTTGCAATATATTACGCTGGCCTAAAAACCATAAAACTCTTTAAAAGGCCAAGAGAGAAATGTTGGAAGTTCTGAGTGTTGGAAGAGTAACCTGATGACTAAAACATGGGCCTGGGACATTTGGCACATCTGCACTCAATCCTGGGCTTAAGCTGACTTGTGCCAGATGCTGGCAAAGCAATTCATCTCTCTGTGCCCATTTTCTCAAACACAATATGAAAATAAAATTTCTCTAACTCACAGATCACATTACTAATTATATCAATTTGATTTCTAAAGTAGTTTGAAATCCACTGATGGAGAACAGTCTCAGAAGGAAGGATATTTATTTACTCTATTCAGAAACTAAAAATACCAGGATATGAGCAGATGTTGGGTTATGGGTTATTTTGATTCTATAAAAGACTTTCAGAGGCATTCAGAAAGCCCATAAACATCTAAACTCAGCCACGCTGCACTCCTAAATCACAGTCTGTCTATGAATGCTCAAAACCTATGAAGTCCGGAATGAACAAATACCAAAAATTTACAGTAAAACACCAGAAATCTCTGTGCCACTGGCCTACAAAATATACTGGGAAAAGAGGACAAGTGTAGGTGAGCATACTGTAACTGGAAAGCTGACAGCAGATAACTAACAGTGTGAGAAAAGAGAATCAATACTGAGACTGCAGGAGAAAAGTTAATGTTTTAAAACAGTGCCAAAGCCAGGAGCAGATCTCATATCCATCACTCCTGGTCTGGTGCTCTAATTACTTAGATACGCTTCCTTTGAAAGGGACCTGAAGGCTGGGAACATCCATCCTCCAGTTACACATAGGCAGTATATATGGCTAAACAGAAATTAAGACCAGATTATATTTAATTTTCAGAAAACAGGATGGGAAGATGAGTTAATCTCAAGTGGTTTGGTAGCTCAGGAAACCAAACCAAGCTAGGATGCATTTTCCAATCAAGTTAAATGCAAAATTCTCAACCTTCCTAAATGTTAGTGTAACCACAAACACAAGAAGATAGATTATACCATGATCTGGACTACGAGACCAAAATGCCCTGAGTTTCATGCTACTATTGTTAGCACTGTAAAACCTAATACTTGGACAAAATCAATTTTAAAATGAAGAGCAGGTGATTCCAAGCAGGACAGAGAAAAGTATTTAAAAATCTACAGCTACAGTAAGCCTGCTTTGTTCAAAGTCCACATTAGGCAACAATTCAGGATGACTTCAGATTCTTTGGTTATGCAAACCTCCCACGCTATTCTGGATAAAAGTCTTTATTGTCTCTTGTGGGATAGGAGACAATCTCATCCTAGTTTACAAAGGCTTGGCCTCAGACAGATGTCTTCAGCTCTTACAGTCTGCACAGCAGCCATACAAGCTACATCAGCATGAAGCCATCAGTCTGCAGGACAGCCAGAACAGCACTCTGCTCAGTATGAGCTAGAGAGCACCCAGAGATGCCAGGGCAGTAAAAATGCATTTGGAAAAAAAAAACAGTGAAAAAGTGTGATGTGGAAAAAAACAAGATGTGTGAGGGGTGCTGTGGAGCTGGAGCTGTGAGAGAGTAAAGCACTGGAACGCACATAATTAATTAGCCTTGGGAAGAAAGCTGAAAGTGCTGTGTGCAGCTGACGGGCATGCTGCATGACCCAGTGTCCAGCTTTCTAACTGAGCTACCCCTTTTGAATGGCAGGGGCATGCTCCCGATCCCATGACTAGATCTCTATCACCTGTATCATGGTATTGATATGCACACACATATAGGTCTGCATCACCCACACAGAGGATGTGAATTATATACATTTGAGTAACTTCAGGGGAACTAAAGTTTTACAGGCTTTTTGGCACAAGATGCCACGTTGGCACATGGTTTGGAGAAGCAAAACAAGTTAGCTCCAATAGCTTCTCTGTGTGCGTGTGCACATATGCATGAGAACAAGAGAGACAAAGAAAGTGAGACAAAGAGCTAGCTCAGATCTTATTATGTGCAGTGTGGGTTAGCTGGGGGAGTTCAAAATATCAGGAGACAGGGCAAAAGCATGATTTAATCTTTTCCTTTCTTTCTTTCATTCAATCTCATTATTTGTTCAGTCTGACTCATAAAGTCTGAACTTCTAGGGTTGATGGTACTCACCACATACAACCTATTTCAAGGCCATGAGTAGATTTGAACTGGTAAATAAGCCTGGGATGATCCTTTGTGGTTAGAAGGGGGAAACCTTTGCTTGTAGTACATTCAAGAAAAAAATCTGAAAATAAAAAACTAGGCAATCCAAGCTGATTTGCTCACTTTCCTTCCAACTCAACATCTTAGCCACAAACACAGAGAAAGGATAGCTTCTTACCTGTTCATTCGTTGTGCGCCCTCGGGCCACTAGAACAATATGGAAGCCAGTGAGACCAATGACTGGAATAAAGAATAACCCAGCCACACACATGACAGCCATTCTGTATCCAGGAGTTAAGGAAACTGGGATGAGTGAAGGGAGAAAGAGGCTATGCAGGACAGGTAGAGGAAAAGGAGAAAAAAAATCTTGTAAATAGGGAGGGTGTCTCTCACCTTTAATTAGACTAACTAAATTTTATCTCAAAGTCTGTTTGCTCCTAGCCTGGGTTCTTATCCTCAAGATGGTTAAAACATAATGTGAACTAATGAGTCTGGCTTTAACCATCTTGTAAAGACCATTCTGCACTAATCTACCAACAGGAGTAGCACTCCTCAGAGCCAGGGCTTTGTGTATTACACCAGCATGCAACGGGGCTGCTTCCACAGCAACCTCTGCTTTAAAATGCAGTACCTGTATTTAAAACTGTACACAGTACACAGCAGTTTAGAGTCATACCCAGTTGGAAGTAAAATTTGAGGAGGTAGCATATTCTTCTACTGGGTTGTCACGGCAAAGATTGAGATAGACAAAAGTTCAGCTATAGTTTTGGGGGCAATTGATGGTTACACAGGTCAGATAGGTACAGAGTAAAACCTACAGTAAGTATTTACAGGGGAACAGCAATGGGGGATCAGGAGAGGTGTAGATCTCCACCAGTTCCAGGAAGACAAATCTTCAGATTCATGCTTTCACATTTTCCTCAAGGCCACCTTGTATCTTGAAAGACCAAAAAGAAGGATACGTAATGGTGGTATGAGCTGCTCCCAGCTTTTCCATATGGTTTAATACGAAGATGAGCCCAAAGGTGAATACTCCAACCATGTGCGTACTTAAGGACAGCAAGAAGAGAAAAAAATAGCGGTAGTTCCTCCGTCCTATGCAATTGTTGACCCATGGGCAGTGATGGTCAAAATCCTTGTAAAGAAAGGGAGAGACAGGGAACAATATCCAAATGGTGAAAGGAAATACATTGAGATAAATCTGAACCATCATCATGTAAAATGACATCAGGCTAGTTCTGCAGCTTTACAACATGCTACGCTCTCTTTAAAAGGCTCTTCTTAGGACTAAGTGGTTTCTGTGTCTATGGAAGGAGAGGTACTTGAGTGTTTATAGGGTTCAAAGAGAGGACATAAAAAAAAAAGACAGGCTATTTAGCTGCTAGCGCCAGCAGAAGCAGCACTAAGTTTTTATCATTCTTAGCACGAGGAGTCAATTACAATGAAGTTCTCATAACCTATAATGTTTTGAAAATGCAATACTGCTGCAGAATTCTCTGCCCCATTTTCTGTACTTACAAAAAGCTGAATGAATCCACTTTAAACAATGGACATGACAAAAGACCAAGCAGGTCCCCAAAAGAAAAACAATATCTAGATAAGACGCAAAGTTCTGCACAAGTTCATTAATAGTTATGAACCCAAACCTAACTATTTGTCTCAGTCAAAAGTTCAAAGTCCCTCATGAAGTCAGATCCTTTTAACAGGAGATTTAGTAATGAGGGCAAGCCACAGACACCTTTCAAGTGTCTTTACACAGTTTTATAAGCATGTAAATCCACTGTCTTCAATGGGATTACTCTTGATGTAAAGACAAGATCAGGTGCAAGAAATAAACTCTTCTTATTTCTGCATTCTTCAGAACAGATATCGCACACTCATCACATCAACAAATGAACTGTTTATTCCTTGTTTTGTGGTAATGCTATTTTTAAACATTCCTCGATGATGACAAAGGGGTTTTGGTATTTTTAAGTTTTGCACAGTGTATGCACCAAAAATTTACAAAATACAAGAAAATTGATTAGAGCTTTCTCAAAGCACATTAGAAAATGAGAGGGGCAAGTTAATCAAGATAATTTCAGTCTATGCTGACATAGCATATGTAATATCTATTTTGCAAATCTGTTTGTATGCAGCCCAAAGTATCTATCCCTTATGAAACTATAAAAGTACCTACTGCAAACATTTCAGTAAAGGAAACAAAAACCTGACTACTTTTGTCACAGATTCATTTCTGGGTCCCCCTGGTCACAGCAGACTAAGTTTTAACCGATTTTATTTCTGCAAATGTTGTTGGCTTTTGTCGTTTGTTCATTTTTATCAAATTAGCTCAAAAGTTTTATAGCTGGGAAAAGAATTTTTATAGCACATTCTAGACTGAAAGTGGAAAGCTGTGAATTACAACCCTGAATGGGTCCCATGCAGAAACGCCAGCGGAGTCACTCCTATCACTGTCTCCAAGCTCTTGTAGAATAGACAGGTGAGTGAGAAATAAGCATCACAAGAATCAATAAAGCATGCTGTTTAAGACCATGATTTATTGATGCAGAAGTCATTAATGCTTTTTGCCTATATTCCTCCATAGCAATCATAATTTAATTATACAATCAGAGCTTCTTATTTGCCCACTAGAATAGTAAGGAACATTCAGCTGATCTGACCATCAATAAAACTTCTGGAGAGCTAGGGAGAGTCACCTTGCATTCTGCTATTTTCTTTATGTTACTTTTGGATTCTCTCCCATTTTCATTTCTGCTGCAGAACTGACTCCCGTGGAGGCCTTATGGCAGCATGAAATTGCAAGTGTTTATACCAGTGAGTTTAGAGCTATCCTTTTCTGAGAAAACTTAATTTGTTGAAAATTAATTTTCACTCTGAGTCACTGGGGAGGGCAGAAGAGAGAAATTCCATGGGACAACTGAGAATTTACCATCATCTACACAATCCTCAGGATCTAGAATTAGTGAAAACACGCTTTGAAACCAGGAATATATGACTTTTTCTACAAAAAATCCATCTATTCAACAATTCACAATAATCTAAAGAAACTGTGTGACACAATTTATGAATAGCTGTGGCTGTTCCCCTCTACTCAGGGACTCTGGCAGCTCCTTACTCTCCATCTTCTCAAATGCCACATCCTTCTAAGGCCTTCCACAACAGGATAGCCTTGTACCATTTATCAATGGCACAGCACTGCTTCCAGACAATTATAACTTAGATATATATGGCTCTGAAGGAGAAAATGACGGACACAGGACAAACCCAGACAGCCTTTCTCTCACAGTAACTGTGCTGCTTTCTTTGGGACTCTTCCCTTGCTTATGGCAAAGAGGATTAGGACAAAGATGGTGCACACAGCACTCCCGCTGACTCTGGTATTTTTCCCTTTCTGATTAGTAATTCCTTTCATTTTAATGGCACAGCTAAATATATTTTAGACATATTAAAGATTTCATCTTTCTAGTGGAAAAAAAAAAATAGACCTTGCAGCTGAAATGATCCTTAAGAAGTGGAATTTTTAGCTCAGCAACAAAAAACTCCCCCTGGCAATACAATGCTGTGGATACTTACAAGTTTGGGAGCTGTTTATAGCCCAAAAGCACCTCTTACTGTTTGGGAGCTATTTTTTAAAAATCCTGTTTGCCTCACAAAGACCCTAGGGCAATCAAGAAACATGAAAGTCCCATAATTTAGAGCGATCAACATTAGAAACATGAACAAGTTCATGCTCTGAGCTGGGGTGGTGAAACAAACACAGAGTCCTTCCACTGACTGGAGAACCACTCCTGAATTCTGAGTTTGTTTTTCCTACAGCTCACACCCCATTCTAGCTTCTCTGTTTGTCCACTAATGTAGGCACCAGTTTGATCCAAATTAAATGATCAGCCCTAAGCTCACACATGACAAGCTACAATGGTTCACCCTGAATTTCCTGCTCTCTTAAACTCTGCCCCTGCATCAACTCTTTCATTCACCCCTTTTTTACATTCACAATGTCTTCGGTACTTCAAGGAAGACATAGCCAGCATTATTAATTTTTATTCTAATTCTCACCGGCAACAAAGCTGAAATGAAACATTATTGCATATGTAACATATATTATAACTGAGGGCCATGTTTTGAATGGTACTAATTAGTAGGAGTCCATCAACAAGGCTTACAGCTGGAACTTCAAGAACTGAAATACTCGGGGAAGCACCCAACTGCATGTTTCCTGTAGTATGTGCAACCCTATCACTGAGGCAAAGCCAACAGATCACGTAATCAACAGAACTGTTACCTCAACACAGTTGTCACAGACGCTGCAGTGAGAGCAGCGTGGAGGACGGTAGAAGTGGCAGGTGGCACACCATTTCATCCGTACTTGGATTCCTTTAATCTCCACATTCTTGTAGAGTGGAGCTCGGAAGTCATCGTCTTTATCTTCATCTTCATCTGCTGCTCAATGCAAAACTAAAAGTTAGTGGAAATAACAGAGGGTAAAGATAAAAGAGCTAATCCAGTCAGTGCCTTGGATACAGGGGATGTGCATGTGCTCTTGGGCTTGTCAGAGAAATAACAGTGGTGGAAGTGATGGACTGTCAGAACAGGTTGTCTGGGCTACAGAACACGTCAGTGATCAGGGCTCTTTTTAGCGCCTTCCATAGGAGTGCCGTGCTCCCTTACTCACCAGCCCCTGGACAAGAGAGGTGTTTGAGTCTTAGTCAGCATTTACAACCCGGATGAGTAAGATAAGCTGCAGACTAGAGCCAAAAAAGGGATGGAAATCACCCAAACCCTTGATCTCACCTCTCTCAAAAGCAGCATGGTCTACTGATCTGAGCACAGGACTGGGAATCAGGAAGTCCTGTATTCTAATTTCCTCACTCTGTGGCCCCAAGCTAGTCATTAGTAAGATGAGGATGACAATATGGCAGTCATCTTATTAGGGACAACATGGAGGGCAGATGGTTTATCATCTCAGCTAAGCGCTGCCCTGTTTAAGAAAAGAAGTCATTTAAAAATAAATGCAGAAAATAAAAGCCAGTCTATAATAGACAAATATATATTGGGAAGAAAAGGAAAAAAAATGAGAATGACATTCATGAAAGTTCATATTTTATTCTAGATTCTTGTAATCTTTATTCATTTCGTTTTGACAGAGAAAATCTAAGAAGTTCACATCTATTTAACACCTGGTTAAGCATTATAGTGCAGCTGGCATTGGTTGACTGGCTCCAAATTAGGCGGAATTTGATAATATTGTCCCAGTGGGACATCAATCACCATCATTTAGTTCTGTATTAAATCTTCTCTAGGTGTGTTATCCCTAATAAAATGATCCAATTTTTACTGACTTCAGAGGGAATTTCTCTTTTTACTTAGATGAACTTGGGGTCTGGTTGAGTTACAGTATTTACCTTGCAAGAGTGTTCTCTGGATTAATGTTTGTGCATGGAAGCAGAGTGCTGTACAGGCACCATTCTCTGTAATTTTCCTTCATAACTAATCTTCCTTCATGACAGCTAGACTCTAAATCCATTAGGCACTTCCATAAACACAATCTGTAGGTTCTTCAATACTATTATAAACTAGCCCATGCTGTATAATACATGTAGGCGTACGAAAACAAGACACTAGAACACTCAAACTATTTAAGCTCTTGTAAAAAAACTGACTATGCAGACAAAAAGTCTGTACGTTGTATATACCTACACGCGTATAAACACACTAGTCTTGCAGAACTGACACACACTTGAAGAGTTTGTATAGATTCCACTCAAAAATACTGGAGGCCAGTTTGTAGTTGGTATCTATAATTACCCAGCAACAAACACTGCCAGTCTCAACCCAGACTTTAAATCAGATTTGTCAGGGTAGCCTTAGCTTCAGTGACTTAATATTTCCTTTCCTTCTCATTCATTTTCATGTACTACTGGCAACTCACTTGCACAGAGACAATCCTGATTCATACCAGAAACATTCAGAGAGCCAGCAAATTAAAAAATGATTAAAAAATGAATAATGGGACTTGGAGTTTAACTCAAGTCCTCTTCAAAAATACAAAAATGAACTGGGCTTGCTTCCCCCCATAGCTCAAATTATATCTGCCACAGAACCTGTAAGCATATACATTATAGCTAGAAATGGGTTTATTTCCAGCTTTCAGTGATCTGAGCAGAAGAATATATTGGCAGAGGAATGTATCTTACTACACAGATTCTCACACTATGATTCAGCGACACAGGGCAGCCAAGTTTCATATTTTTATAACATATCTTATGACTTCTGGTAGCTTCCTTAAAGGAATCATGTGATTTCATTAGAATCTCAGCTTTTGTATTGCTTAATTGTTGTTGCGGTTTTTGAAGTAAATTTGTAACTATCAGAAATGTGCTAAAAAGCTTGAAAACAAAGATGACTAGAGCTAATTTCAATAACAGAAAGCAAACATCTATTGTATATTCATTTTAAATCACTCCTACAATTTTTTAACTCCTTAGGCTGGCAGCTGTGCGGGTGGCGTGGGGTGGTGATAGCTTTTTTTCACATGCACACTTGTGATCTGAAATAACATCTGCTCCTCTTTTCTCTCAGCACTGGTATTTATAGTCTTTTCCATCTTTTCCTTATCAGTTTTCTTCCTTCACACATCTAAACTCCTACTCCATCAGTTTCTTCCAGGATTACTTCCATATCTTTTCTCATCCTTTCCCCACTCCCCTCTCTTCCAGACCAAGCACGTGCACAGCACAGAGTTATAGAGCCAAGGCCACAAGTGAAGGGAAAGAAACAGAAGAAAGGTGAGCTGTGGGAAACTCCTCCTCTTCCTGCTTTGCACCTGACTCCCTTGTGTTAAGGGAGATGGAAGGGAGGGAAGAGCCAAAGTTTCCATTTAATCTCCCAGTGCTTTTCTCCTTTAAAAACTAAGTCTTGTTTGGAAGAGAAAGTTAGAGAAGTGTAAGGAAAGGTGAGAATTTATCATGCACTCAGTACTGGTCACCCCGAGGGCGCAGGGAGCAGCCAGCTGCAGACTCCAGTCTCAGGGATCTACACTGCACAATGATACTAGATTCCTAGACTGAGATTTTCAAAACTGAACAATTTTATTCCAGCTCTCCTCCTACTGAAGTCAAAGAGCATGGATGCTTTCGATAACCACACACCCAAAGCATGTTTAACCACTGCTATCTCTGGTGAGATGGAGGAACTAAGAAGTCCAGGAAAGACTGTAAAAGCTCTAAGTGCTGAAAGCTCTTTTGAAAATCTCAGTAGCATGTATTTGTACCTTTAAGCACCTGAACACTGCATCACTTAATCTCGCACAAATAACTGAATCTTGCCTTTGCCTCTACACGTAATTATTTCCTTAACTGGAGTGCTGTAACACTTAAACAAGGGTTCAAAAGCTTCATCTGAAAGGAACGGCAGACAGATACTCATCATTAGACCCTGCTACCTGGAGAAACCTGGCACTTGCTATTCAGGGAAGCCAGCAGCACAGGTACCTTGTTCTTGTCAGGTATCAATTCAAAACAGATATTGAATTCAGTAAATAGAGGTGAGAAAGCACAGCTTGCAGAGAGCACAGATCCACTGGTTTAGCAAGACTGCCCAGAGGAATCTCTGCTGCAAACTGCATGTGAATAATTATTGGAAGCTGGACAAAATGAGGTGGTAATTCTCTCATTAGGATGTGTTAAAAGAGATAGCTGCACTGTGGTTCCCATTACAAAAGCTGAGCAATCTTTATGCTATTCAATCAGCTGTGAATCAGTACTAATTTAAGCAGGCTTATCTTTCTAAATGTATACATTTTTAGACACTCTAAAGCAAGCCTTAATCATTCTCTTTTTTAGCATTCAATGCTTTTGCATTTGTTTTAAGGCTTTCTGGAAGGTCTGCTTTGATGAAGCTGTTTCAGAAAGTTCAGCCTCTCCCTTCCACCATGCTCTGCTACCTATTGTGAAGACAGTGACTTAAATCCAATGTGCCAGCATGACACAGGGAATGGCAATCCCAATCACATCAGTTAAGACAGCTACTCAAGGAGAACCATTCTGTGCAACCCTATGCCCTCGACTGCCAGTCTGAGCAATTGCAAGGACAACTGACATCTCCTAGCTCAGAAGAGAGATGGAGGGTATCCAGCATTTCACTACCATCCCACCTCTACTGTCAGCTGAGTATAATAAATAAATAAATAAATAAACTCTACAATAAAGAATACCAGAATAAAGGGGTTTAGTCAGCAAACAGTGTTTTTGGATACCTGACACCTTATTTGGCTTGTGTTTTCAAATCCCGCCCCAACAGTCCCATTCTCTGTTACCTCGTGGGAAAACTCCAGGGTCCATGAAAGTTGCCATGCTGAAGTTTGCCAGTACAAACAAGAACACGAGCCCATTGTACACTGGAATGGCTGGGGAGATGGCTTTTGTCAACCAGGGGCACCTGTGGAGAAGATAAGTAATAGGTAAGGGCTCTTTTGGCTGTAACATGCAGTTTCTTCCCATTCATTATCATCACATTGAGAAGTAATCTCGTCCCCTCCCCGTTAGCCACACAGCAAGGCTGAATTTGCAATTTAACAACAGAAATTTCCATAGAGCCAGTTTCAGTGATTTAAAGTACACTGCAGACACCCTTTGTAAAGCTGCTTTGTTCCACAGCACAGAGAACACCAATTGTTCACATGGCTCATGGGGCTTTGCAACCCTATTGCCTTATTTGCAACCTGGCATTTTGCTTCTCTGTGTAAAGCCTTTGTTGCATTTCTTTTTACCTCTATATAGCCTTGTTGCATTTGGTGTTACTTTCAGTTTTCACTGGTGTAAAGCAGAATAATATACTTGAACCACTGATCTCCACAGCAGGTACAAAGAGAAGCACACTAATTTCTCATTATGCTTCCCTGAGTGGTTTTCAACTCCAAATAACACTCAGAACCAACACTACCAAACCTCTCTTTAGGTGAAGGTTTAGTCAGAACGAGCACAGGTTCTGCAGGTGTCAGCAGAACATAAGAACACAATATTGAAAAGAAAGTGGATGGCATCTGCCACATGAGCACTTCTCAGAAACACTGGAAAGGCTTGTGCCTACCTGGCAAATGTAACTGAGAGGAACTGAAGATAAAGGGTAAAGGAGAAAAAGTAGGAGACTTTGGAAACAGGATGGAGAAATGGCTCTTAGTTACAAGAAAACTGTTCTAGCTGCAAAGAACACTTCCCACCAGAAAGAAGGGCAGGAACAAGGCAGAAAACAGCCTGTATTCCAGGCAACTTTACTCAATAAAAGGCAGAGTTTATTCACTCAGCCATTTACAACCTCTCCAGAGCTTTTCTCTAAACACTAGACCAAATCTACTTCTTTGTTCTGCATAAAGAGGCTTGGTGTTATAGGGTTGCTGAGGGGAAAAATCTGATCAATCTCGTGAATCTTGCAAATACAAATATGGAAAAATGTGGGACAAAGAATCTCTTTAAAAAAAAGTAAGACCCCTGACTGAGTGGCTCCTTAGATTTCTACCTGCCTGAAAGCGAGGGACTCCAGCCATTCAGGAGCAACACCTTGCCACCATCAGCATAAATCACATATCAGCCCACATATTCTGGATTGTATTCTGCCTAAATTACACCTACAGTTGAATCTGATTGTCTGCCACGCTGCAGCCTGTGGAGAGAAAGAAAAATAAAAACAACCAGCTTTCTCCCAAATCTAATTTGCACTGGTTTTGCTACCGATACGCTGTTTTGAACAGCTGAGAATGGTGTTATCGACCTTGAAGAGACAGTGTCAAACATGCTGTTGTGGCCAACATTAGATGGGCACCACATTTCCTCCTCCCCTTTCTTTCTGAGCAGGCAGGAAGAGATTGTTTTACTCTCCCCTCCTCTTCACAGCCAGGCTTTTAATGTTGCACTGCTGCAAACTGCTTTTAAAAGGACCTTTCCTTGTGTGTGCTTCAATCCACCTGTTCCAGAGCGAGTAAAAGATGGACAAATCCTACCCAGGGTGAATGAACTGTAAAGCCAAGAGCAAGGTATGTCTGTGGCCAGGGCCAAACCTCCAGGCTGAGTAGGGGAGAAGGAAAATAATAAATCTTCTTACTTGAGTAAGGATGCTTTGCTACAGCCCACAGATGGGGAGCAGAAGCATGGGGTTTCTCCTGAGACTGGTCTTAAGCAGGGAAAGGCCCAGGAAATTAACACCTACTAAGAGAATAGGAAAGGGCTGAGAACTCAGCAGAGGAGAGCTGAATTTCTGTGTTTCTCCTGCATTCAAGATCTCATCCAGGTGGTTGTGAAGCTCAGGTAAAACAGCAGGCCTTCTAGGAAGAGAAAGCTGATTGAGATGAACTAGCTCTGACAGATCCAGATGAAGACAGTTTGTCTCCATGAGGTACCCTAAGACCCTTATTTTCCCCAAGAGGCAGAATTTCAATGTGCAGCAAGGTCATACTGACTTGCCATTATGCTCAGTTTTCCTCAAAGCAGCTGCCGATGACTGAAAACCAAGGCAAGTGAAATGTGCCACAGTGACCTTGCCAAGCAAGCTGCAGGTCTGTCACTAACAACAGTTTCTGCCAGATCCTTTGAAGGAAAGCAAAATAAATCCTGAAATAAGCAGTTATAGAATTAATTTTACCGAGGGAAGGATTCTTCCCTCTAAATTAATAGTAAAATTAGATTCAGCAATGGGTATGACTGACTTAATTTCTTCCCAGGAAGTAACTGCCTACACAGAGAAAGATTATGAAGTTACCCATTGCTTGTCAAGCATGGAGGAAAGATTTCCTTGGCAATAAAGCCAAGTAAATTGGCAAATCAAGGGAGAGAAAACTCTTTCTTACAGATAAGTAGTTACTCAGGACAAGATTACAATGAGAGAGACTGTCTTAGATGATTAATGTAAGCATTTGTTAATGTTCTCATTTGTGTTTTACTTTGTCATGCTCCAAACAAATACATCAAAATACTAGGAAAAACTTTATCCATAAGCTCAACTAAACAGCTTATTTAATGGGTAAATAGTGTATCTGAAAATACTTCACAGAAGTGGAAATAAAGGATAGAGTGAGTCATTGTACATATTAGCCAGAAGCTCTGTTCACAATCCTTCTAATTTTTTTTTTTTTCCCAGAATCTTTATGCAGCATCACAGATTACATAAAATTAGATGGGACAAAAGGGGCCTCATTTGTAAACTAGACTGACTGATAAAAACAGATGTGGAGATCAAGTCCTGGCTCGTAACTGTAAAAAAGTCTGAAAAAGAAAATAAAACTGCTACTAGGATTCCCCAAAATTACGCATCCTCCCTGTCCCTCTCCCCTCTAATGCACACATAATTTTAGGCAAAGTAACAGAAATTCTAATCCAAGTCTAGCAGGTTGTTTTAGCACTAATCCATCATGCAAGACTCTGACCTCCGACCCTCTGCACTCTCTGCCTAGAGAAGGAAGCTGCAGAAAGGTCTGAGCAGGACCTATAGTGTGTTTCTTTTTTACTTTGTGCATATCCTTTTTCCAGGAGATCGGCTTCTAGCAGCAATAACACCAATCTATGGGACAAATCTACCTGAACTTTTCAGTTGCTTTTTCTAACAGAAGTTGTTACAAATCTAGATAAACAACACATGGATTCAAAGCTTCCTTTGGCTGGTGAACCCAAAATTTCAAGAGGCTACAGTCTTTGTGTCTTCAACGCATCTCACAGAGGAATTCTATAGCATGAAGGTTACCACAGATTTTATAGGGGCCATATAAAGTACAGCCAAGAGCAGTTTGTAGTCCCCTAATGGAGCACCCACACCAGATTTTTCTGAGAGAAAAACTAAACCCCAAGATTTCTGATGTGCACTGACATCTAGGAGCAAAAGCACCAAGTCCTAACCCAGAGCTTTTCTATTACAGTTTAATTATCGTCAAAGAAAGCTGCACCCTTTTTGTTTCCAGGAGCACCTGCAGAATCATGGTCATTGTAGAGGTCAAAGGCAATATCCTTGGACCACCAAAAAGTTATGTGATGGAACACAGCACCAGATGTGCTATGACTTGAATTTTGCATAAGCAGCTTCACCTGGCATATCTACAGCTCAGAAGACTCTCTGTTCCCCATGGCCACTATTCCTTACTGAACAATCAGCATTTTAAGTTCAAGGTAGATGTGACAATAAATGTACAACAGATGCTCTATTCCAAGTGAATCTGGATCCCTCACTTGAACCAGAAGACCTGAAAGATAATATTGCAACTGTTGTGGGTACCAGCAATGCTACGCCAAGAACTGCTCAGGAGGGAAACCTTAAATAGTTTTGTTTACTGTAGAAATTAAAGAGTCAGCACATGCCATCATGGCATACTAGAGATAATTATGGATCTCAAATTCTTCTGAACGAAGCACACAATTACACAGGCAGCATTTTCCTCATAATTATACTTCTCTGACATAGAGTGATTCTGCTCATAACTCAGAGAAAAGTAATTCAGGGTGATAGATTTAATCTCATTTATTCTATTTGCTCTTGAAACTCTATCCTAAGAAAATGGAAAGTTAAAAACATTAACAAATAGGATTACACAACTTGCTAGGTGTCAGATAGACTTATGCATCATCAGCTGTCTTTCTCTGCTAAATTCAACAACAAATAATCCTTTCTGCTTTTTCAGTGCATGCAAGTTGAAGCAGCTCGGTGAAGTAGGGACTAATTAGATAAGAAAAGTCAACAAGCAAACATAATTTGACTAAGCACTGGTACTAATTTCACTGAAAAATTTCAAATTGTGTCTGTAAGTCTGTAGCAGCCTGTCCTGGTTTGATTCCTCTCCAAAAGTTTCTAGCCAAACCCTGACTGTTAAGAACATGTACCAATTTGTGCACTGTAAAATCCATGTAAACGATTTCTAATCATCACCAGATCTGACCAAAGATTTAAAATTTCTATATTACCCTGATATCCAGCAACCCTTGGAGCTGGACCCAGTGTCCTGGTGCGTGAAAGCTGCCTTACCCCAAAAGGCACAACAGATTGGATGGCTGAGATGACATGTCAGAGGAGAGACAGGCACACAGAGGTGAAAGTCCTCCTAATGCAGCACTGAACCAGCTGGACCACAAACGAAAGGGCTATCAACTGACTGGTTCTGAACACCCACATTTTAGAAGAATTTGGAATGAGATGTAAACCCTGTACCTTAAAGTCCATTCCAGCAGCGTGTATGTAAGACAGAGAAGGTGCAAGACAGCACCCTGAAGGCTGTACACCACCCAGTCTGCAGTACAGAGCAGAGAAGGGCAGAGCTTTCTCAGTCTTAAGCAGTGAAAGTTTAACACATTTCTCACTTATCCCAGTCTGGGTGAGATTTTTTCCATTTATATGCTCTTTCCTTCCCTGAAATCACAAAGTACCTTTCTGGTACTTTTTTTTCCCTTTTTTCTGTGACTACCAAAGATAGCATGGAGACTATTGTACATCTAAAAATATTTTCTAAGGTGTTAAGATATCTGAAGGTTTAATAAGGCATTACTGGAAACAGTCAGGAGAGAATGTATCTGAGTATCATAACCAACGTGAAAGAGAACAGCAGGTCTTGTGAAAATAGAAGGAGGTTCAGGATAGCCAGATCCTTTCCTCAGCTTTGCCATATCTGATTTTGATAACTGAACTAATTTCTGCACCATATCTTACTCATTGGTAAGATTGCAGATAATATATTGTTGCCATAGCACTACACCCTCACTGTGAGTACAGCAGTTATACTGATAGAAAGTGATATCAAAGTAAAGGATAACAACTTAAAATGTTACATAAAAATGGGAAAAGGAGAAGTAAATACTGGAGAATTTACTACTGAAAAACAGAAACTGATGAGAGTTGAGTGCTACATGGAGCAGCTCATGCTGGTGATAAGTGCGCAGTATCAAAACATCTCCTCTGGGTTTCCAGGTGCAGTTATCCATCACAAAAGGCAAAAAATCCCCCCAAAACCCACCACCAAAATGCCCAATAATTTAATATGCCCCTTCCTAATTGAAATATAGCTGAACACCAGAGACAGAGGTTCAAATCCATCACTTGCTTAACTGTGTTTAATTATTCACAAGAAATGTGCTGGGCTGAAATTCACCCAGGTTTAACAAAGGCTGATGGGTTTTCAGTGAACTTTCCATTACACCCTGGATTCCATCCAAAGGCTAGTGGTCCATGTCTAGCAATGTACAGATCAGAGGAGCTAAATCAATTAAAAAGTCAACTTGAGATACAATGATCCTTGGTGAAACGCCTTATCTGGGCTATACATCATCCCTGAAGTAAAATACACTGTACCCTTTTCACAAAACTGCTTGAAAGCTCTGGAGCATGTTCCCTTCCTCCCTTTTTAAACAGTCTCCAAGACTGAGAAAAGACACTGTTGTCATGTGAACTGATGTGGGAGAAATATAGAGGAATAAGAATACCAATAACCAATTCTGAGACAGCCACCAGGGTAAACAGATCCATCATCATGCTCAAGTTCAGAAGCCATCCAGCCACCCCAGACATATTGCACAGGCACAGACTGACCCTGCAGCCAACGGGCAGGACAAAAACCCTCACGAGCTACACACACGATGGGACTTTCCATCATGTGCACAGTGAGCAGACAGGACTGCATTGTGCTGAACTCCACACACATGCTTTGCAGAGATACTCTCTGCACGCTCAGTAGCTGCTGGGAGCCCAGAAACCTGGTAGAACATCCATAAAAGTAGTAAAGACACAGGTTACTGCCAGGAGCTGCATTCAGCTGCTCACAGCAGCAGGGCTTGGGCAGGCAGGGGCTGGGCTCACTTGCAAGTACAGATCAGAACAGTAAAATCCTTCTCTACACAGTGCTTTGAAATTTGCATTGCCCTGCAGTGAATTAAGGACCTACACAGAGCAGTTAGCACTTACTGACTGACGGGTATGAAAGCCCAGGGCAGAGTTTTTGTTTTGATGTACTTGTAAAGGAATATATTATAACAGTGCAGCATCACTTGAAATGCCCAGCTTTTTATTTTGCACCTCAAATTGAAGGCATCCATTGTGCATTGATTCCAGGGGATACACAGGCCGGATTTCAGAGTACACAATAACATTTTTATATTTGAAGGATAATGCTCACATCAAAGTGAGACAGTAGGTCTTCATGGCACTTCAAGCGTCTAATGGGCTGCAAGCAGAGTCACCCTGAGCAGCAGTAAACACTCTCGTGCCTCATGGAAAGGAGCCAATTGCCAGTGCACGGGGAAATCAGAGCAGGTTACAGCATGAATGCACAGATCCAGAGACAAACCTCCTTATGTGAAGCTCCTGGGTTGCTTTCTCAGCCCTGGCCTTTGCAAAGCCTAAAATGCCACACAAGCTGGAAGAGGCAAGGACAATTGTAACCCAGGGCTTCTCAAACACGCACCAACCTTTTATCAGTACCACGCTGAGCAGCTAGAAACAAAATCCACTTCCAGCAGCTAATAGAGCTGAGTGTATGGGGGGTTTCTGGGTCACAACAGAAGAAGAGGACAGCAAGGAGTCACTGCAAAATAATCACAGCAGGAGAGACACTAGTTGCCCTGTCACACTGAAAGTTTTTAATCCATTTGGTTAGAAAAAGAAGGAACTGTTGCGCAGTAACATTCCTTTGCAGTTCTGTCTGCATATGGCTGGCCACCAGCATCTCTGTACTGCAACAGCTGAATGACTTCCAGCCCGTTCCAAAATTTACATAAGGGAATTATCAAGCCACAGAAACCTTTCTAAATGGGAAATTGGAGAATTACCTCCAAAAGATGCTGTATGAACCAATAACTCATAACACAGCCAACTCCTCAATGCGTGTGGCTGCACTGCCCTCAGTCTGTGCTCCCATATGCACCATTTCCAGCAATAATCACAGTCCAGCTGCCCAGCACGGTGTTCAGGGAGGTCAAAAGACATTCACAGTGTCTGAAAGGGATACACATGCTACACAAGCTGAATTTTTCTGAGCATTTTTTAAGACGCCATGTGGAATGCAAACTTGTGCTTCTAATTTGCAGACATCAGAATTATTAAATTAATGCCATATCTACTACAGCAGTGCTAAAGAGACAGCCCCTCGAGTCCACCAGAGTCCCATTTCCTTGAGTAATGAAGAACACAGTTTATAGGGGTTTTATACCACTAGTGAGCCTCATCATCTTTCAGACCTCTCAGCAATCTGCAATCCAAGTTTTCACTGGATAGACTGAACTGCACTTGCCAGATCCCATACCTCTCTGATGGAAAAAATGCACAGGATAGCTCCTTGCTGACTGAAGGCTGATCTCCGGTGTTTTCCCTGTTGTCCTCATCCTTGTCAATACACACACGAATCCACCAGCAGTGCAGAAAGGTAAGGTGGGCTGCTCCTACAGAGCTGCTTTTTAAAATAAGTTCAAATTATCAGCAGCCTAATTCAGACATGCTTGAGGTGATCCCAGCTGTGGGCGCAGAAGGATCTGTACAGACTGCTCACTGTATTCCCCAGTCACATACTGGCAGAACACACCTAGTACACATTCAGTGTTTGAATCATGAGATGACAGTGGTGGAGGGGAAGCAAGGCTGCTCATTATAAGTATGCTGTGATGAGAGAGAGAAACAGGTAAATATGAGATAAGGAGGGGGATGGTGACATCAGTTAAAAGATACAGTCTATATTACCCTTGTTAAAAAGTTAATTTGACTTTTTAGATGTTCCTTTCCCACATAAGCTTCAGTAGAAAGAAATTAAATTTTACAAGATACCATCCCTTTACAGCTACTGGAGAAATTACTTAACTAAAAGACAGCATCTATTAGATTAAAGTATGTGCCACTTAAATTAACAATGAGCCAATATGCCTAAGAAATATTTAATATGAGCTCTGAACTCTGTGATCACATCCTCAGTGGATTAGCAGAGAATCAGGTAACATAATGGGCTTTCTCAGATGCAGGGAAAAAGAAGAAAAGCCAAGGACAGCCGCAGAGACAGCCCAGGTGTCTGAGCTTAACCCCAGGCAGCCCGGGTGTCAGGGTGCCTGTCACGGGTCTGCATCAGAGAGCGAGCTGCCTTGTTAATATTCTGCTTTGGAAAGAGCTGCAGGGGCTGCTTGGGGTAGCAGATACTAGTAGAGAATATCTCACTGGGGGACCTCATCTCTCTGCCACATGTGCCACCTGCTCCATGAACGAGCAGTGAGATGCCAGCCGGCCCTCTCGGGGACACTGCATGGCCTGAGCTGGAAGGACACGAAGGACCATCCAGCTGCAGGCAAGGTCTGACACTGCCACTACAATTCAGGTGTTTGGGAGGGTATGCACCATGAGACCCAGCCAGCTCTGACAAATCTGCCAGCTGCTGTTTGCAGTGCTGGAGCAGCCAGACAGACTTGTACAAAGGAGGGGAAGGAAAATCCTGTGAGGCTGGTAAGAGCAGTTAAAAGTCTTCCATGACTTGAGAGAGCTGTTCAGGAAATTTACAACTAATTAAGACCAGAGGTTCTTGCAGACTTGTCTGGATCAAGTATTGCCTTTGAAATCTGGAAACAATACCTGTCCATGGCCTGAATAACACGCTTCAGAGCTGCTACATAAGATCTTTTATCTATGCAATAGCTTGCTCATGCAGGGAAAAGAAGCCAGTCCGAATCTGAACACTCTTGTTTGAAGGTTTCTAGACACATATGCAGCAAAATTACTGCAGTTACTGAAAGGTTTCCCTATATAAACCAGAAAGATTAGAGATTTCATATTTTACAGAAGAGATGAACGAAACAAAGAGATAGAAGTACTTCTTCGGCAAATAGACACAGAAGACAGTGTAGAAAGTGTAAACATTCTCATGTATCACGTACCGAAACAAATACAGAATAATAAAAGAAAAGCCTCTCTTGGAATCCCATCTTTCATTTCCCTCTGGAATATCCTCCTGAAGGGGTTTTATGGAAACTTGAACCAGGAGCATGACATTTATATACCTTATTCTCACTATATTGAAGAAGAACATTTGCATAGCTGGCATAAGAGGGCCCTAATATATTAAGATTTTAAGCAGAGTGGAAAAAAAAAATCAAAATTACTTTAGCTGAGTTTTAAGAAAAGAAAAATGTAAGAGACCTTCATGTTTCAACCTATAAAGCAAACTTTGCATTTGGGAAGAACATGCTCCTATAGCCACCTGCTCTGGGAAGTTTTAGCCCTTTCCAAGCCATCAGCTGGTACCAGCCACCTCTCACAACAGGACATCAGAGGAGAATCATCTGTGATTTAATCTATTTTGGCAACACCTTAAATTATAATCAGGAACAGACCTCACAACTATGATCAAGGTAACAAAACAGAATAGGACACATCATCAAATTTGGCTCCTTGCTATCCCAGACCGCATGTGTACCACCTCGCCTGGCCATGCGCTGTTCTGAGACCAAGCAACATTTTATATACCATGTCTTTCTCTGCAGGATGGATGCCATCAACACCAGGGGAGAACTGGGGTCCTCCCAAACCAGTTCACAGCCTGTTTCTGCTGGGGGACTGTTTTGGGGCACAAGGACAATGCTGAAAAATCCTCATTTCTTCCAGCAGAGGGTAGTGGGACACACAAGCCAGCAAGCAAATGTGTAAGATTATACTGCAAGCAAGAGATTGAACAAAACAAAACCAAGGGTGCAATAACAATAATAAAACAAAACAACACTGCTTAGGTGGAAATGTTACAAAACTAAACATATTCCTCCATTTGCATTCATCAAAGGAAGAAATGCATCAAACTTTAGCTTGTTCTCATTATCTCCACCCTTTCTCAGTAACATCATCATCTTCATTCCCCTTTCTAGTTTTGGGAAGAAACACCCCTAGGCAGCAGCAGGGTCAGAACAGCCTTTTTATGAACATCTCTACTAGAAATCTATCTTCTCTTTCCCTTTTCCCTCTATGGAGCTATTCTCCTTTCCTTGAGTCTCCCAGAGAAATCACTGAATAACTTTCAGGTGCTGTTTCCTCTTTTCTCCCTCCTATTGTCCTGTTGCTACATTACACGACTGAGCAGTCACATATGTGTCCTCATGCAGCAGAGGAACATGCTCTGAACATTAATTTGGGTGTGTGTCAACACAAAGGCATTTTCAGGCACCTTCACAGGTCTGGCAGTCCATGGGCAGATCTGCAGATAGATGTCCCAGGCTCAGAGGTGAAGGTGACATATGCAGGAGATTCACAGCTGTTCCCATCTGCTCCCAACAGACACCAAAAAGAGCCACCAAGGTAGAAGCACAGCCATCGCTTTCTCAAACTATTCAATGACTCTGACCCCTGGCTTGGATTAAGTGTTTCCAATTATAACAGCACAAACCAAGCCCAAGTCTCAAGCCTCCCCTACCTGCACATCTATGACTGTAACATCTCTGTTTGCCATCTAACAGGATTAGGGCAGGCTTCTGGAGGCAGCTTCTCCTGCAGGTAAAATCTTATTACAGGACCTATTAAAACAAAAATGCTTTTGGGGAGCAATAAAAACCTAAACCAATCCATAGCGACTGCCACATTAACAGTCATATTTTTTAAATTTAAATTATGAAACACAGCATCACCATCTTAGGTCTAAATGTTTCTGTCAGCTTGGATATAAAGAGAGTCTTCCAATATTTGTTTTGGTCCAGAGGTATTCAATTCAGGTTGACAGAAAACAAAATTACTTTGCTTAGAAAACATCCTAAGAGACGATAGCATCTTAATTACAGAGAGAGGGAAATGGGATTCAACCTGGTATATAGATTTGTTTCTTGCCAATTCCACTGTAAAGTGCAACAACGTGAGGATCTCTCCAGCAGCCATGACAGCAGGGAGAAGTGTCCTTGCTTTACTCATGTGCCATTTGCTCTACCCCAAACCCCGTAATTTATAAAGACAGAGGAGTAGCTTGGGCACGTACTGCAGTGGACACAGCGTAGCTGCTTTGTCACATTTCCTACTAACACCTCAGTATGCACTAAAAACCTACGGGTTTGTGATTTTGGGGGGCATTTCTTTGGAAGAACCACAAAGTTATCAGAAAAGGCACAATTATGCTCCGAGCCTGATGAACTAGAAATCTTCCAACTCTGTTGCCATAATTCAGGAATGTAAACCAGGATTACAATTACCTGAGATGCATTAACAAAGCCTGATACACTCCCGAGTCACAACGGGACAATTAGCAGCTCCTGTACCCAAATAGAAGACGATGGAAATGGCATATATGTCACCATCTGCTAATGACACACGACAGGCAAACCAATTCAGTGAGGGGAATAAACAAAACAAAATAATAACAACAACAACAACCAAACAAACAAAAACCCCAAAACCCAACAGTTTCTTGATGAAACCTGTTCCCATTTCCAAGAATCAAAGCGAATATTCAGTTTAAGCATTACACTGTCCAGATTCCCAGCTGGGTCCAGAATGAGAAGCGTCACACATCTTATGATTTAACTGTTGAGCAACGTCCAGGCCAAACTTTCAAGCAAGAGGTCTGGATACAGATCTGAACTGTGGGATGTTTTGTCTGTGGAGTTCTACCATTGCTTCCAATAGCAATACTTAAGCATTAGTACCTGTACTTTTTAAATACCCAGTTGCTTCTGAACTTTGCTGAAGTTCATAATTCATACTTTTTCCCCCTTGATTTACTTTAAAGAGTAGGGACCATCGCTTTGCTTTTCAGAAAAAACATGAACATTTATTTCTTGCTGAACAGCTGTCACAGTGTAATGAAAATAATTTACTGTTCAGTTTTTCTGAATGAACCCCTTATCCCTCCTGCCTTTCCTCCCTCAAATATTTCCTGAAAATCATATGCCACAAGCAAGCTAGTTTTGGCTTATACTAGAAAACGTCATAAACTCTGGGACACCTCACTTTCCTTTTCATTCCTCTTCAACAGCAGACAGTCTACCAAAATGGTTAGGGAAGGTGTGAAGCTGCACATCACAGGAGACCAGCCACAGAGACATAAGCAAAGCTTGCAAAGTTAGAACTGTGTTTTTGCCTTCTTTGATTGAGGAGAGGAAAAATAAATTTTAAAAAAATATATCAGAGTATCCCAGTCACTTCAGTCCTTTTCTGAAACTATTTCATAAATTTCTTACATAACACAAACAGCTCAAATCAGCTGACTGTGAAAATTTTTGGTAGGGTTTTTTTTCTTTTTCCATATGACTACTGGAAAATCCAAGCACAGAGCTACAATTCATATTCTGAAGAATAATCTGAAGGAAACTCTTAACTTGTCAAAATGTAGTACATTGTACCTGACTCCAAAGGGCAATAACATGGCAAAAAGGAACCATGTTCTAGGAAGCTAAATCCCTGAAGTACCCTTTGGTGAATATGAAAGGCAATTTATTTTTTCAGAGCCCAAAGAAGTCCCTTTTTCATGTCTTAATTCCAGGATGCATATTTGAATCTTACAAAAACTATTTTTTCACTCACCCACTGGACTGAAAAAAGGCTCTTTTTTATTCACCTGAGAAAGTAGAGTCAAGTAGTTAGAGTAAGTAACCTTGTCGAGGGTTATTTTTTTCACCAGTTTCCCTACGTATTCCACAATTCAGCAATTTTTTTTACTCTGGGAACACCTTACCTTTAACACTAACTGCCCTCTCTCTGCAGTGTTGGGAAGTTTTAATTTTATAAAAATACAAAGATATGTTAGTAAAAATTAATTGGGAAGTGTTATAGCCAGTCTCAAGAGAAGTTCTCCAACTAGGGATAGACACAGATCTACTGAAAGAATGGCTGAAATCAGTGATTATCAGTCCTTTAGTTAAGAGATTCACAAGGCTGCAGGTCAGGCATGGAGATGCAGATGTGGAGAGGGGCCCATCCTCTTCCTCATTTATCACAGCAGCCCTCCTAAAGCTTCTCACTTGCACTGTTTATACCTAATTTTCTGGTACACTTACAGGTTATTTCCACGCACTAGATAGGAAAAGAGCCTTTTACATTGTTTGTTCCTCAGGGCATGAGTGACACTCATTTTATCAACTCTTCAATATTTGCTGTTCAGTATTAAACACAGATATCAGCAAGGTTTTAAATTTTTTTTTAGACTATCAGATCAATCAAGTAATTGACAAGTTAACAGATCTGTTCGCTTTCATGGTGCTTTGCTTTGATTTTTTGTAATTAAACAAAAGACTGTTTGGATTCTAACCTTTTCCCCCAAAGTGGCATGCTGCCCACACAGGCACTTTAACTCTGTATTTACTTTCTAAAGCATCGTATTCTCTCTTCTCGCTCCACATGACAGCTCAACGCAAACCACAGTCCCTGGGACATCTGAGTTTGTGGTTTGAATGAATCCCTTCCAGCCACGAACAAAAGCAATCATTCTTGCTGAATTAATAAATACTTAAGACTTGTTAGTACTTCTGAATTGCAAAACTTGGTGCTTGCAAAGGCTATACAGAAAATAGCCCTCCTTGAAAAGGTCATTTAAAAGAAAGGCAAAAGCTCCATGTTAGTTGTCTTAAAAGTGCAAGATGAGAAAATGCATCTGCTTTGTGTCTTTAGTAATTGATACGTAGCAGCTCCTTTGGTATTCCCTGTTTCTCTTGAATTCATATAACCATGATTTTAGTTTCCCAGGGACTTTTTGTGAATGTTGGAGGAAAAAAAAAGCTAGAGATAATTATATGGTTATGCTAAAAACACAGTGAACACAGCCAGGAAGAAAATGCAAGTATCCTCATTCTGAATAGTAACAGATGCCAAGACAGCAGAACCCAGCCTTGAACTGGAAACGTTTTAAATTCTTCACAATTTGCACCAGCAAGACAAGGAAGGGGTTACAGTGAATCCGGAACATCTTAACAGACACCTGGAAAAAGCAAAGAGTCTGTCCAGAGTGTGGTCCCACCAGAGCCCCCGTACCACCCCTCCATATGGGGTGAGGGACAGCGCAGCATCTGTGTGGTTAAACCATTTCAACAAAGCTGCACCCTTCTTAAAAGTCAATCTGGGTGTGCACTTCTGGCAGAAAGGCTGTCTGGGCAGCAGACGGGAGGAGCAGGCAAGGAGAAACAGATTCACTTTCTACCAGGATTTTGCTTCCTACGTGTTTGACTCAACTCCCAACACTCACCTTCACAAACACACAGATGCTGAATTCTTCAAATTACGTATTATCTTGTGTTGCTCGTTTATGACAGCACAACTAGCAACAAATAAAAGAACTTAAAGTGCTCAGCTCCCTTCAAACAGGAAGAAAGTCTGTGGTGACCAGCTAGAGAATGCGTGACTTGTTTTTCCACCACCCCATGATGCACACATACCACACTGAGTTCAGGAGAGCTCCAGCGAAACTCTGCACGCAGGCTCTGGGCAGTTGTCTGCAAGAGACTTAAATCTCCACCTCCCCCTCCCCGAGTCAGGAGTACAAATCACGAAAAGCAGAACCTCTCTGAAACATCTCTCTGGCAAATTGTTGTAATTTCCCATCCATCTTCAGTCTGGATGACTTCGCCAGGTCCACAGGGAATGATTTACAGCATTCGTTTTGGATTAAGGGTTCCTAAACTGTGACTCAGGAGACAGTAAATGATCTGCAGCTGCCTCCCAGAGCCACGCTCAATGGTGAAAGTGCCAATCCCACGTGGCTGTGCTGGTGGGTCCTAAACGAGTTTGAGTCCAGCAGTTATCACCTGATCGAAAAGTTTAGGAATCAATGACTGTGTGAAGTTGATTTTCAGACTGATAAAAGTGTGAAAGATTTGGTCAATAACCTCTATTGAAAAGGACATGCTTTGTTCAGGCATTATGGGTTTTTTTTTTAACTAGCAAAGTAGTTGGCTGAACAAACCAACACAACATTTTTTTCTATTAGTGAAATCTATTGTTTGTTATTTGCTTTTATGTTGAAAGTTACTTCTTACACCACACCTTGCTTTGTGTGCAAACAATATTACAAACAGTTGTGTTTGGCCTGACATCTAGTCTAACTGCAGAGTGGCTCCACAGAAGTGAGTGAAGGCAAACAGGCAAAATAAAAACTACATCCTCTGGATCAAAAAAGGTTTCAGACACATTCATTTGTTTATTACTTCTCTGGAAACTTCTGAATTTCGGAAATTTCTGGATTTCTCAGTAGGCACAAAGTCCTTTTTCTAGTTAACAGGAAAAGCCATGTTTTAAGTTAGTCTTTTACGATGGCATTTTTTGTATATCCAGTGAAAGGCAACCATACAGCATCATAATGATGTGTTACTTCAGCTTCCCCTCAATGTTCAGTTTCCATACTGTCACACTTGAGTTAACCGGCTGTTGCTAAGCTGTCCCCAGTGCTATATGAACCTTCCTGTATCATACTGCTCACAAGTGGAGGTCAGACTGTGAGAGTCACCTTGAAACATCGCGCTCCTTAAGCATCCCCGTCTGCAGAGTGGATACAACCTCACAGGTGGATGCTGCCAGCCAGTCCTGGGTAATTAACTGCAGTCCAGGAGAAAAACTGCATTAGCATAGCCAAGCCTCACATCGATCTACTAGATAAGTGCAAATCTGCAATGCAGATGCAGAAGCCTATTTAGCCAGTTCACTTAAGTATTTTAAGTTCAATAACTGAAGCAGCTCTGCTAGTTAGCTGCTCAGCACCTTCTGCACTGTGGAAGATTCTATATATAATCTAATATAACTCTCGGTCTGCGTGTTGAAGATACATGCTCAGCTTCTACATGCTCCTAGTTATGCTCTGTGGCATACCATCTCTTGCAACCATAAGCTGCAACTCCACTGTGTCAGGCTCCAGGTCCATTTCTATTTACATTTAAGTCAAATCACAACATTTACAATACAGACTTTGAAATTAATTGATAATAAAAAACAAGTGCAGGGGATCAAAAACTCAAGTGCAGAGCTGGAATTGAGTACCAGCTGGAGCCAGCCTCAACCCAAGTCAAAAAGGAAGACAGCAGCCTCATGACTTTGCCTTCTAGAGAAGTTGACCAGCAGCAACAGTGTCACCTGCATCTCACTGTACCAGATGGCTCCTTCTACAGAGCAGCACATGGAAAGGAAAGAAGGACTTTTACAGCTTTTCCTACAACATCCAATTGCATCGAGGACTGAATAAGTTAAATCACCACTCCATGCCAGCTGATAAATTCTGTTCAGAAACCAAGTCAGCATTTTGAAAAAGGTTTGATTAAGGCTGCCTGGGGGCCTGGCAAGATGCAGGAAATTTATGTGACCCACCCATATTGCTGTCAGAAGCCTTCTCCCAGCAGACGGTGGGATGGTGCATGACAACAGCCAGTGAAAGGGACAGCTCTCCACAGAAATATTCAGTAGTTCAGTGTCTCCAGCTTTCATTACCATCACCATGTAGCATCACAACTTTTTTGGGCTCTTGTGTACGAAGGATACTCATGCAATTCCTCTAACTTTTGCTTTGAATTTGTTTCCTTCAGTGGTGCTTTCTTGTAACTCCAGAAGAATTCTCACACTATTAACACGTCAGGAACACTCGCTGTGC
>NW_010302584.1:52719-54230 GCF_000700745.2 Antrostomus carolinensis | reverse complement strand
GGAATCTTCTAAAATTGTTCATGTTTGACCAGAAAGCAAGCTCAGAAAGAAGCCCCTGATGCAGCATAAGTGTCAGTGATGGTAAAGTAAGAGTAAAGTGCTGCAGCCAAGGAAGAGAAAAATAATTTAGGTGGATCATGGAGTAGATATCTGGAATGTATGTCAAGGCCAGATCAAAACAGTCAGTTGTTGCTGTTATCTACTTAATCTTCTGTTGTGTGGAAAATGGAGTTAGGAAATTCTTTTCAGCCAACGCGACTGTCTAAGCCAATGCCCAAGGCAAGTAATGCTCTAAACAATAAGGCACTTTGTTTAACACTGCAATAAATACTAAATTTGCAGACAGCTGTTTGGTTGCAGTCTCCTCCTGCAATCTCCAGGCAATACTTCATACTTACACAAATGCATAATCATCCTAATCCCTCCACCCTCAGGTCTCAGCTCCTTGAGAGAGCAGGCATGAGGTGGGAAATGGGGGCTTAAAAGTTTAATCCTTGAAACAAAAAATTAGGCTAATTCCTTGAGAGATGCCACATGGTGTCTCTTTGAAAAAGTGACAATAGAGGCACTGTAGCACACGAGATCCATTTGTGAAGTTTTACTTTTGAGTTACTGAAATATTTTCACAAGATTATTAATCATACAACAGCTTTGTCACAGAAGGATCTCTAGCAGAAAAAAGAATTGGCAGAAGCAGCTCCTGTAAAATGGGCATTAAAACCAACTGCAAGTCAAGGTAACAATCTGAAACCTTTGCTTTCGAGGGAACCCAGCCTTGACAAACTAGCACCAGCATCTGACTGTACCATGCAACGGCCCTTGATCTTTCAGCAGTTATATTATTCACACAGTAGATTAACCAATTATTGTTTCCCTACCTATTGACTGCAAAAAGCTAATAAAATGCAACTTTGGCTGAAAATGGTACACGCAAATCTGTGCCTTTATGCTGAAGATATCGGTGAAACTAGTCAAATCCACAAACACAAACCTTAATTTAAAGGGACATTACCCTGAAGGTACGTTTATCTTCCTGTATATAAAGTTCTATCATTTGTCTTTGGCAGCACAGACCATTAGGAGCATAATAGTCACAGGTTACACTACAGACTGTAGAAAGACAGGAGCATATTCATTTAAGTTTCAACATATTTAATAACTCTCAAAATGGGGGCTTTCGGAAGCTCAGATATCCTGCTTTGCCAAGCAGAGAGTTATCCGTTCTTGCAGTCACACCAAACTGCTACATTTTCCATTCCCAGACCACAGAAGTCCCTTGAATGAAGATGAATGAACATGGTTGTCTGCAGTTACTATAGGAGCAGACAGACTAAGCCTGCCTTCTTCTCCACCACAAGCATTTCTACCTATGACCACATTTTAGCATGATGGCATAGCACACTAGGGATGCTCAACCAGCCACTGCTGCAGACTCTGATGATCAGTTTTGCATCTAGTATCATCCCTCTTAAAAAAGAGATGTAATTTCTTCCTATATGATTCAATGCAAA
>NW_010302584.1:27717-52705 GCF_000700745.2 Antrostomus carolinensis | reverse complement strand
GATGAGTACAAATCTTTAACTTGATCTGCACCTACTCCCATCTCCTTTTAGAAGCTCACTTGCATATGGCCAGTCTAAGGCTAAAATAAATACATCCTAATGTAACCACAGACTACTAATGGATTGGATCTGTAGCTTGACAATGCAAGTATCTGTCATGCTATTGAAACTGTACATGATTGAAATGAGTAAGAACAAAAAAAATAGAATGTGAGCCCCAGCATAGCACTTATACCCAGGTGCATCTTGTTTCCTCTTCCCTAATTCTTCAGCAGGCACATGGCCCATTCATTGACAAGTGTGTTTTCCCAGTTTGGTTTCCTGGGAGTCTCTACTGGCTGCACATCAAGCCAAATGTTCACTTTGCTATCAACATAGCCAGGGGGCTTAGAGACGCTAGCCAACCCTTGTTCAACTAGTGTTACTGTTTTACAACATGTTATGCTTGGTGATATTGAAAGGAAAAGCCAATAAAAGGAAAAATTAATCTTGTGATTAAACACAACACTCTGAATTGCTGGCTGCTGACACTGGCACCATGCCACCCTCTCCGAGGACAGAACAGAACCTGTCTGCTGTCTTCACCAACAAAAGGATTTTTACAAAATAAGGGTCTCTTGCTATGAATGATCAAAATGAGCAGCCTGGCAAAGAGACCTGGCCAACCATCAATTACAGCTTTGTTCTATCCCAACTTTAAGCTGACAGTGTGTAGTTACAGACTGAGATAATCAAAGTCCTAATCTTACAGAATTTCTGCATGCCATGTAAGTTACAGCTAAATTCACAATATATAGAACTTACAGCAAATTTATAAGAGAGTAAGAGTTTAAAAATTTGGTTTTAAGATATTTGCATGTGCCAATGTAGAGTATAGATTGTTTTGAAATCTGAATCCTCAGGGTTTGCTAAGCACCTGCTCCCTCAAAAGCAGGCTTATGCACCACTGAAAGATTTGTGCTGGTCCTTTGGAAAGCGATTAATTCCTTTTCAACTATGAATATTTGCATAGGATACTGTGTTAGTTATGCCAAAGTCTTCTTTGATACTTGCACCCGAGCATAAACTGTAGTTTTTGTGATCAGTTATACAATGTTCATTTTTATTCTGGCAAATATTAAAGTTTAATTTAAACTCTGCTTAGAAGGGCTCCCTTAGGGAAATTCAGATATGCAAATACACTCAGTGAAAACAAGAAAGCTCATATACATGGTCAAATCAGAACACACTTCTGAATGACTTCTCAGCATCATTGTTTTAGAGGAATATGACAGGAACACCAAACAACAGGGTTTGACCTCTATGTTACTTGCAAATGGAATCTCCTCTCCTCTTCCAGTCCTGCTCTCCCTCTTTCCACACATTTTTTAGTTGACCACAAGATCTCATCACTTTCTACATGAAGTATTTTCTTTAAGTTTAACACATTCTTCCTGGTCCAAAAAGCTATAATCTATGGCAAATCATGTAAATGACCAATATAACTACCATCACCACCAAAATGATCAACAACACCTTCACACAGAAATATTTTAAATACAAAGAAATCCAAACCCAAAAGACTCTAATTTCTTATTTCAACATGGTTGCTGATGTTACAGTGTACCTATTAGTTTTGGCAGCATCAAGGCCTCTCAGTGGATCAGTGTGATGAATGATGCTTCTTATAAAATAGCTTTCTAAAAATCAGTTCCCTCCAGCAGCTGCATACGTCTGTCTCCCAACAAGTGTGATAACATAGCTGCTTCCCAGTAATAAATGGTAAAGACACTACTTGCTTCCCAAAACAAATGCTATCTTTACGAAAACCTCTCCATTTGTATGTTTTATTACTTTCAGCCATTCCTAAACTGCATCAAAGGGGACACTGGGAAGTCTCACTATGAGGGTTGTGAAGACACAAATATTTTGATCAGAAGAAACATTTGACCAAGCCTTTGATGATGAATAGCAAAGCAACAGTTTCTGTAATCAATGTCTTAAGCTTCAAATGGTTGTGGCAGACAAAAAGTGTTCAGAGAAATAAATCACAATCTGAAATGGAATACAACTTGCTCGTTTGTGTGCTTCCCCTGCTGAAGTAACTGTAGGAAGCTGTTCTTCAGCTCACCAGGCAGGAAAAATCATGTGTTGATAGAAAAGTTGTGTTACCTAATGGTATGAATCTATAAAAGTGATGAATAGCCCTAATGTTGGTACAGCCAGTGAGAAGATACTGTCACATCATTAGGCATAGCCAGGTGATTTGTCAGGGTTCAAAGACGTTGAATTTACTCTCTTACACTTCCTCCCTCAGGCTCTTTGCACATGCACGCATCTGCCAAAGCCATCTTTCATTACAGCCTGAAAATCCAATTTTTCTTCCTCTTCTCCCCATTTACCTTAAAAATCCTCCAGGTTTCCATGGATGATTTTCAGCTCAATCTCTCCTCTCTCAGAGAGGCTGGGTTTGTGCACAAACATTTATTAGCAAGTTTAGGCTAACACACTGGACTGTGATTATCATGTTCAGTGTTCTTAGGAAATTCTTTGCTGCTGCAGTAGCTGAATGCAGCCATCATGTGGGCTTTTTTTTTTCCCACCTCTTGTGGCTACAGATAAATAGTGCTTATGTATGTTTTTTACAGAGCAGCAGATTGGCGTTAGATTAATTCTAAAATCTGTTTTATCAGATTAGTCTGATTAGCTTGGATTTCAGATCTGTTCTGCAAGACATACTAAAAATCTCTCTCCAGTTTAAGTTCTGGGGAAAAAAAGCAGTGAATACTCAAGTGTATCGTAACAGAGAAACAAAGCTTCAGCTGAAATCAAACCTGGTAGTGAGAGGCACCAAGGCCATGACAAATGGAAATAGTAAAAGCACAAAGAAGATTCAGGAGAGCTCCTGCAGTAATACTCTACCATGACCAATGTGCCTACAACTTTGCTAAGTAGCACTGCAAGATCACACAGAGTTTTTTTACTTAGGTAAGCAGTTCTGCTTTGGCCAGGATGACTGTGCATATGAGCAACCTGCCAGGGATGTTTTCAGCTAAAGAGTTCATGGTCTAATCCCACAGATACAGGTAAGAGGGTAATTGGAGCATTCTTCATATTATTCACAGAGTGAATGCTCTGACTTAATCATAATGCTTGAACTGAAACATCTCACAGGAGACAAGAGGAACAGACATGAAGACTATAGCATGAGAAAAAGATCCTAAAAACTCAATACAAAGAAAGTATTTTTCACACTTGTGCAACTAAGATAATTTCTACTGGAAAAATCCACTTCTGCTGTAGGCTATTATTTTGCATACAGTGAACATAACCCTGAACAAGGAGGTCTCAACTATGACACACAGAAGAGCAGATTCCTTTATGTTCTCAAACAAAGCTAGCTTTTGACCTGCTAGGGAGGGATGGAGACACAGCAACCTCCTTTTTTGTCTCAAGTGACTGCTTTCCTGTAATTCATCAGCAGCTTTGCACTGCATCAATCTTACTTTGCAAATGTTCCACAACATGGACTATCTGGGCTTCAGCACAACTGAAAAAACTCAAGTGGAAACTGCCTGTGTTTGCTCGACATCTCATTTTCAGGCCACTTGTTGTCTTGGTATTAACAATGCAATGGCAGTTCTACTGTGGAACAAATTCCTTATAAATATGGATTTACAAAACTGAAATGCCTAGGTAATGAAGACAGCTGAGAAACACAAACCCACAAGCAGGATCATATTTAAGACTGGTTGCAAAGTGTGACCAGGCTGACAGCATACAACTCTTCTTAAGATGTCTATAAATGTCAAATATGAGAAATACGCATTGAAACAATACAGCAAAGGACAAAAGTAGCATTGGAAGACTCAAATGAATGCAAGTCACAAATAGGTAAATACAGTATTTTATTATGGCACTACATTTTCAGGCTGCATAAATAACTGTACATATATTCCGTGGCTGTACTAAGCCACTGTGACAACCATGACCTTATTGTGGCAACAAAATGCCACGAAATCCCCTGAGATTTAGCAATGTTTTCTGACACCACAATCCTGCAGCTATCTCCACAAGCAATTAAATGAAAATGCTGCACTGCCTCCTGCTACATTCCAGAAAGCTGTATCAGGCAATTCAGCCTGCCCAAGAAAAACATTGAAGATGTATAACCAGTGACTGACAACTGCCAATCAGCTCTACCATACTCACTGCAACTTCTTGAAGTGGTTCAGATAGGCTTGCAAAAAAAAATACTACACCGTGTTCCCCTGAAGATGTGAAAAATATCTTCCTAACAGGTTAATCTTCCTGAAAAGTAAACCCGTATTCTTCTTGGAGAAAAAAACTGCAGTTGTGGAAGATGCCAGATTGCTTTCCACTTTCTACGCCAACCCTTCCTGCCACCCCCACCACCCAGAGAAACTGGGCCATGCTGCATCAAGCTCAGCAGAAGTCACCAAGAATATCCCCAAGGGGAGACACTCAGCTGAGTCCAGTCAGGTGCCCAGTCTGTTGCTATCAACTACTTGCTTGGCTGGAGGAGCAGGGAGGCTTGAAGTTGGCATACAAAAAATCCCTAGGCACGGAATAGAAAGGATGTGGGTGTTTCCCAGGGAGTAAATGCAAAAAAAAAAAAGCAGTTAGAACTGACTGCCTCAGATTGTGTAAAGGAATAATAAATGAAACAGAGGGAGAAACTGAAGGTAGAAGGGAAAGCAGCAAGGAAAAAGTACAGAGGACAGAATGGAAAACAGGAGTAAAGGAGGTGGCAGGAAGTGTTGCAAGAAAACAGTAAATCTTTTTTCCATGCTGCTACAGTAGTGACATGCTGAAGACAGCAGGGGTATTTTCTGTGCTAGGAATGGCTTCAAGGAAGCCAATTCTTCCACTTTCATTCCCTCTAGGGTGATTCTCACTCAATGACTCTACAGTTAAAATCCCTACCTCAGAAGGACTACTGACAACCAACTAAGCTTATCCTTAGAATAAAGCAGGGTGCTGAACATGGAAAGGCTTGGCATCACACAAGATTGGTCACTGAATGCTGCTAGGAAGACATCTAGTACATCCTCAAGCTCAAAGCTACCAAGGGCACTTCCACAGTAAAGTCCACAGCATGTCAGTGGTCAAGGTCAGAATCACAGATGAGTCTCTGCATCATCAATATAGTCTTAAGCTCTTATAGTTTATTCACACAAAAAAAGATCATGAGTACTTGCAAACTGTGGCTCTTCTTTTTTGGGGGGGTGGCTTTCTTGCCTGGTTTTGGATCTTTGTCCACTAAGAGCTGGGCTAAGTTTAAACAATTGATAATTGTCATTTCTGAGCTGGAACATACAGAGATACAGCCTGCATGCAGCATCTGTGCGACAGCCTCTTCCTCAGGTAGTTCAGACAACTACTGTGTCCACTAAAGGACATGCTATGCAGGAATCTGACAGACAGGAATTGATTTTAACACATTATTCAGGATTTTGCCTGTTTTCATCATGCTTTTCTATTACAAGCAAAATCACTTTCTGAAACTATTAAATGACCTGGCAACAAATACAGCACAGCCTCAAATTCCTGCCTGGAGGGTCTATGCTACAGCATTTGTAGACTCCATCAGAACACATAGTTTGCTGATAGACAGCCAGATTTTTAAACTTCATTTACTAAGGCTGCACCAGAAGCATCCAGCACTAATACAATTCTAGCAAACATAGCAATCATTTGTTCTGCTTGACAAAGGTCACTAGACAGCTTGAATCTCCCACTGAAGTCCATTTACTGAATTCTGCTTTCAGTGGCAGAACCAAAGACTTACTTCACAATAAGCTGGGCCTCATTTTTCATAAAAAGCAGTCAGGAACATTATGCCTTTTTCATATTCTTCAATTTTAGATTTGTAGGGTATAATGCTGAAAACCAGGATTAAATTTAATATACTTTGAATTCACATGACCTCATTACAGGATGAGATGATTCTAGACAGACTATGCACAACTTTATGCTAAGTGTACTCAGAGGCCCAGGATGTGACAACTATGCACAGAATTTAGCAATTCTGCTTGGAAAGGATGGTTTGCATAATTTTACTCACAGAACCTTTTGATTTTAGCCTTAGTCAAATTCCAAACCAACTAGCAAATTCTGAACACTGAAGCTGTCTGCCACTTAATGACGATGTCCCCTAAAACTATTAGATTTTATTCTGAGGAACAAAAAAGATATAAAGTTTTAGAGAACCTTAAGTTGGTCTCTTTTACTATAGCAAGGGATCAACTTGCTCCTACCTTGCAGCAGGATTTGCAAGGTAACAGCAAGCTGATAGCTTGTCTAATTCCAGAAGTGCAGAGGTATGTGGCTTGTGTGACTAATTTATACATGGACATTTCCAACTTTCAAAGGGGAAAATGTGATTTAAGTACAAGATCGTCTGCCAAATTCCTCAAACAATTACAGATGTTTCTTACATGTCTGACCTAAGAGGGCTGACGGCTGAAACCTAGACTTATCCAAACCACTACAATTTCCTCTACAAGCCATTTGTCTAGAGTAAAAGGACAAGAGTAGATCTAGATTTATGGGTCATGACACAAACTTATAAATCTTTGCTCTTAGTTTACGATTTAAAAAACATTTAAGTATGGAGTTTGTCAGCCAAAGTAGCTTTTGGTCCTTTAACCATGTGTTCCAGTTTAACGCAGCAGAAGCAGCACTTGTGTTTCCCTGCCTTAACATACACTTACTGTTTTTGTTCAAAGCCAGTATCCAGAGCAAGAGAGCATGTAACCACACTTGTGGAGTACTGGAAATGCAGCTGCTAACTCCACAGTGGGGACTAGCCCAGATGAGGTACCTTGTCCTCCCAGCCGTAACAGTTTTCAAGCTGTAGGGTTCCCTGCACACCAGAAGGCATTGCTGCTGGTACGACAACTGCTGCTTCTCCAATCTCATAAAGAGATTGCCTGGCATGGCAGGGACAGAACGGGAATTTACAACCTACCAACACACAGGGTCTGTAGTGTGTATCAGTCAAAAGAGAGGATGGGTTTCGGTTTTTCAAACAACATGTCTTGACAGGTGTGAAGCAACCCCAGAACTGCTCTAATGTTCAGTTTCTTATTCTAGATCAAGTTGCCTCCAAATTACTGTTGCTTGACAATTCCAAAATAAAGAACATGTCCTTAGTTTCATATAATTTAACAAACTTTAACCATTTTGGGTGACTACTCTGAACATGTGATTTTCAACCTTTGTCAAATGAATTTTTCAGATTTTTTTTTTAACAAGCAAAACAAAAACACTTCTTGCCCAATCACATTCTGGCAACTTAATATTTGTGATACTAATGGTGATGATGTTTTGGGCCTAAAATTTGGCAGGGTGTTGCCACTGACATTTCTTCAAACCAAAACTTTTAATCATATATTATCCCAATTTTTTAAATAGCTTTAGTTGGTTCAAAACACCATTTTTTCCATGAATGAGCTATTCAAAAATCCTAATCAGGGACCATTTTACTAGGAGTTGTATAAACACAGCTGCTAGGAATGGTCTGGTACAGATTGTAACATAATGGTTTGAATTCTGTTTGGAGAAGAACCTCACAGCGGCAACTTAAACATACCAAACATGCTCCTGTGACCCCCAAAAGAAATGTGATGAGGTTTGATTAAAAATAAAGTGAAATTTAATACTGAAATACAAAGAGTGGAAGGTGGAACCAGAGCAAGTGTGATTAAGTTATCTGTATTTGCACAGAAGAGCAACACTACATTAGTAAGAGAGGAAGAAGAATAGCTGAGGAGGAAAGACAGCTCTGAGAAAAGAGGAGTGAAAACAACCTGAGGCAAAACCAGAGCCAACAAGGCCACCTGAGACCTGGTCTGCCTACCAGAGCACTGCTAACCCTGGCCATCAAAGCAACTAAGGAAACACTAATCCTGAAGGGAGGCTTCCATGATCTAGCAATATGTGGAGGGCTCTTCCAATTGTATTCTGCTTCCTTCAAAACTATTCACCACTTTCAGGCTCTAGAAGAAATCCAGTGTGGAGCGAAAAACAGATGGGAAAATGTTTAACAACAAGTAGACTGACTCAGTGCCAGGAGAAAGCCCAAATGCAGTGATTCGGAGATAAGGTACATGAGGCTACAGGTGGAAAGCACTGAGAGGACTGTTTCGGGTGGTTGCTTCTGCAGGTTCCTCTGGATGCTGCAGAAAAAGATCAAATACTGGTTATAAACACTTTGCAGTGGTTTTAGTGATAGGGGTGGGGAACAGGAAGGTTGATTGGCTTATTTGCTCAATGCTCAAATAGCTCTCAGTTCCATCTACAGACAGTTATAATCCTAGCAATCATTTTATTGTGTCACAAAAACACAGATTTGAGATAGACTGTCTTTGATTTAGTCAGTATATATAACAGTGGCAAGGAGATTTCAAAAGGGGTTTGTGGTTGGATTGATGGACATATAATCATTTTGGAAGGCAAGATGAATCACTCAAACTAGTGGGGGTAAAGCAAAAATACACACTCCTTAGCCAAAGAAACAAAAGAATAAATTACCACATTCTACATGTACGTTAAAATATTACAGAAAAAAAATGAATAGAAAATTCTGCAAGAGAACTGACTTCAAGGAATATTTGAATTTCAGACTGAAAGGTTTTCTAGGAAAATCCTTTTTGGAATGGATGTGGAAATTGTTATAACTAACTACATAACTTACCTTCCTGATGGATCTTGAATTCTCATTCCTAGGAGAGAAGAGGAACGTATCAGTGTTGTATTGTCAGGCTGAAGCTTTGGGTGCTGTTAAAGAGAATTTGCAAAAATATCTACTTACCCAGCTCTGTGCCTGTGCCTCTCAGGTGAGGAAGGTCCCTATAATTTTGATTCTTTGATAATCTTCAAAAAAAAAAAAAAAAAAAAAAAAGGAAAAAAGGGAGCTGCATCTCAGATTCAAATGCTGGTGTCACCCAACTTGAACAATCAGTGCTGGTGGCTACAGCTGAAATGGGATATGGCAAAGCAAATCACGCTGCATAGCAGATTACTTAAATCTATTGGCAGTCCCACCTACACTATACAAAAAGAAGGCAACATTCATTCAATAACCAGGTTAGGTTGCTTGAGTTTTTCTCTGGGTATTTCTGTTTGTTTCTTAAACTACCAGTTCTGTAGACTGGACAATTCTGTACAGAATAAAAAGTTCCTTTCAAAAATCCCGTTATTGACTATGGATTTTTCCCCAAAAATTCTACTTCCACTAAAATTTGCAGTTTTCTCTTGGACTTTCCCCGCTGGCAAGGCAACACATCATTGCCTGTTCTCTGGATCCTTCTTGCTTGCTTGTTTATAAGAAGCGGTCTGGCTTTCCTAATAGATTGCACCTGTGAGAGATTTGCCTAAGCAGCAAAATCACTCCCAGGGAAATAGCTTTTAACCACACTCCTTAATAATGATCTCTAGGATGTACTGCCTGGACTGTGGATTTTAGCATGTCGCTGACTAACAAAATCCTTCCATGAAATGGAGCCTTTAGTCTCATTATGAAGATCCTTCTTGCTGGGATTGATCTTGACGCTCATTTTCTTTACGCAGAGATTGCTAATTTGGAGAAGGAAATAAGGATAGTGGAGAACACCAGGGGTCAAATCAAGGACAGGAGACAGGCTGCTTGGTAGAGTAACTACAGATCCCCGTGTTTTGCTGCAGTATATGAATTGTACATTGCATTAAGAAATAAGACACAAAAGCCACAAACTGTATCTTGTGTTCAATTCTGGCAACATGAGCAGGCTACAAAGTCCGAGCCCCTTAGGAGGAAGCCTATACCCTATGTTTGACATATGTTTGTTCTTATACAGCCTCTCCTTGTAATTTTACCCATACACTGCAGTGTTCCACTGTATAGCTAACTTTTTTAGTTCAGTTTTGGAAGGTACTCACAATCCTGACAGAGGATATCTTATTTCTATCAAAACAGTTATCCAGATTCTCTGACAGGACACAAGACAAGTCCATTCCCGGCATAAACTGACTACAGGAAAGTTCAAACAGTTTATTTTGCAGCTTTATTAAGAAGCCATTGACGGATTTCTGGTGCCTTATCACATCTCTTCTACTGCCATGTGGCTAACATTTCTTTGGACCTTTAAGCAAAACAGGATTTTTCAGAAGGACACTGAAGATACTTATTCCAGTCTCCACCAGTTAAGAGTAAGTTAAAAGCTTGGAAGCTTCTCCAACTCTCAATCACTGACAGCACGCCCAAAATTATTAGGGATGTATGAGCCTTTACAGTATGATACCATAAGTGGAAAAGGTAAGTCTGTGTGACCACAGTCAAGTGCCATTCCATTTTCATAAACTGGACAGAATCTAGTTTGACTGATTCTTTAAAGAATTAACCTAGGGAATTAGCTAATAGACTAAGTTACATTATCTTATGACACACAAGAATGAAATTACAGTTGTAACACAATCAAGTTTTGATTTTTCCTTCATTTAAATTCTCTTGACAAATTTTAATTAAAACACAGTTTAGGTTGCACTAATATTTTTTTCAGAATACAAAAATAAATGTAAAACACCATATAGTTCTTAAAATGATGTTAAGCTGGAGCTTAAAAGCTTCTTTCTAATGTACACCTTGTGAATGATTTTATATTTTGATTATTAACATCAAAGTTCTTTTTGGATAAGTAAATGTTCATTTCCAAATTCAGAGGAAGAAAAAGGTTGCTACTGAACAAGCTGCTTTTCTCAGTAATCAAGTTTTCCCCATCAAAACTAAAGAATGACTCTCAAATGAACGACTTCTTACATCGAGACTCCGGGAATAACCAGAGATAAACTGATCATTGTCACAACACAGAAAGTGGCAAGTCTCAAGATCTGTCAGATTTACTTTGTAAAGTGCCTCTGCTGCCCCCATCTCCCACAAACTTATTTACCACCTCGCTTCACAGACAGAGAAGGAATACACTGAGGATTCACTATTAAAATACTTATCAAGTATCAAAGTAATAGGAGTAAATCTACCTTAAAATGGTTATAGCTAATCTTAGCTCCCACAGCTGGGATTTCTGCTTTTATGCTGAAAGACCTTGGTTCAAACCCACAAACTCTTTTGGAGTCACTGCATAAGTGCTTTAAGTTTTCAAAGAGAAAGATAAGTAAAAGATTAGGCCCAGTGGTCTGCTCCCCTCAATAAATAACAATAAAAATCTATGAATCATTCTGCCCTTCCTGAGTCAAAGCTTCCCAGAATCATTCCAAATTTCCCTTCCTCCAATGTTATTCTAATAGAAATCCCTGGTAAAGTAAAATGAGGAAACTCAGTGCTTCTTTGTAAGAAGTATTCCCTCCCACACAGCAAGTGTTTTTCCACCCTTGGAAAAACACTGCTTTGCTTCCCTAAATGGGGCACTGCATTAAATAGATATCCCTCTAAGTGAATAGGCAGAGGCATGGATTCCTCTTGTTTCAGGGGTGGAGGGCAGCCTCCTGGGGTGATAACAGAGCTTGACACAGCAGGTGGAGAACATCATCTATTCACAACTAATGATTACCCCAGGTATTTAGTGACAGAAGTGCTGGAGCTGTGCAGCGCTCTGCAAGGTAATTGCACAGGCCAATTCCCCACTAAGTCTGTTCCACGCAAGCACACACAGCTGATCTCCTGAGAAACCTTTATCTGCTTCAGTTCTGATAGCATCTGAAGCTCTTAATGGAGTATTTGACCCAACCTTAACATAATCAGATTAATCGGGTGAAAATGTAGAAAATGGTTACCAGAAAATTATTAATTTCAGCCTTTTTGCTGGCAGAAGACTAGACAGAAACAAAAATAAGTTTTAATAAGACTGAAGGTATCAGGGAAAAACATCCCCCAAGGATGAAAGAGGAACTGGAGTCATGAAGGCAAACACATGGCAGAGAATCAGAAAATCCTCTGTTGGGTTCCAACTCCTAAATTGACAGTATATTCTGACGCACGCTGGGGAGAGACAGCATTGAGACAATCTGGTTGTTCCCTTTATGAGATGGAAACAATCTCATACCCTTGCTTAACCCTTTACAATAACCACATGAGGAATCATTCCAGTCTGTCACACAAGGAGTCAGGACACCCACTTAGCTAGGCTGCACGTGGCTGGTTTTCCCCACCACTGGTCTCCCTCTTCTCTGCCCAAAAGGGTCAGTCCATAACATCCCAGCTCTCTACCGAGCTCTTCTAGGGATGGATTCATCAGGCAGGTACAGTCATAAATCCAGAACCACCTGCAGGACTCCATGACGTGTGGGAAGCAGAGGGGAGAAAGGTGACCTTTTGACAGTAGAAAAGAAATGCAAACTTGAATTGCCATGTAGCTAGTGCCTAGCAGATGTCAGCAGTGAAGATAAGGAAAATACCTATAGCATTTCAAATTGGGTTTTAGAGAGAAAGGGCTTAATCCATTTCTAATTAAGTCACCAGAAGTACTGAATTGATGCTCTGGCATCAAAAGCAGCTGAGAGGAGAAGCAGGGTAACTCATCTCAGCACAAGTTAAGATTACTTCTGCAATCTATAACTAATATTCAGGCAACACAAACAGTGCCAGAACTCCACGTGGCCACTCTGAACTGGAAAAGAAGCCAAAAATGAAGGACAGCCGTCGGAAGGGAACACAAAAGCAGATTCCAGCAGCTTTGCTTACGGGCTCTATTCACACTGCTTAGCTCGACACAATGCAGCCTGGCAGCGCTTGCCTGACCAAATTAACAGCGTGTCCCTAATGAGCCTGCCTGGCAGCTCAGTATGTTGCCATTAACCAAGCAGCCGATGAGACTTCACAGTCCTCTCCCCACTGCCTGCCCAGATGACAGACTTGCCCCTTTCACTCACTGCCATTTCCTTAGGGACAGATTAGTGACCTGTCACAGAGCCTTGTGATTTTCTCTTTTTAAAATGGCATTTTCATTTTTCAGATGAACTACAGCCTTAAGCCAAGGGACAGGGAAGGGGAAAGTTCCCAAATCCTCCTAGATTTAATAAAGTTACTTCTGTCCAAAGAATTGTGCTTAATAAAACAATACAGAAGGGGAGTACCACAGCACTGATCTTGACTCAAGACACTGCTCCTCTAGCAACTGTACAGGACTCTGTGGCAGCTATATATCACTGTGTCCTCATTCAGGTCTGGGTATCCATCCCTCTACCTACTCCAGTTCCCATCTTAAACATCAGACACTAAAAATAAGAGCTATCTTACAAGCATTCCCAACAGAAAAGGAAGTGATTGGTAGTTTTGGGCCCTCTTGACCTTGATTTTTTTGATGGACACATGATACAAGATGGGCTAGCACCACGATACTGAACTTCAAATTTGAACTGTGAAGATGTTTGGGTAGAGTTTTTCAGCATATTTAATTACGAAGTTTAGTCTCTTGATATATGGTACAATGTAGATTCAGAATTCTGGGGTCTACTTCTATTCACCTCTTTCTTCATTAGTGTGTGTGCAAGGGCTCTTGCAGGCAAAATTTTCATGAAAACAGAACAATCAGCCTAAATGACACTTCCAAGATCAACTCTTCCAAATCTCCCTAAATGTGTACAGTGCAAATTCAGCATGGGAAGCTTTCTTCCATAAATTAGAATTAGAATTCAGATGGGTAGATCTCGAAAGTAGTTCAGATACAGAGTGTAACCCTGAGGGTTTTACTAGGCATCATCCTAAAGTTGCTTCTTCCACTGAGATGAAGTGTTACGATATTGCACAGGAAATTCAAAAGCAGGATACAAGGTGTAAGACAGGCATTCAAAGTGCCTGCAAGAGTCAAAACACAAAAGATACTGAGCACACTGCTGCCTTCAGAGATATGAAAGATTATGACATTTTTTCTGCATTAGAGTAAAATCTTCCAATATTGGGTCAGCAACCACAAGCCTTGTGAATACTGTAATGAGATTTTACTCAGCCTCTACACTTAGGTGGGCACAGTAAGAAGACCCAAAGCTATCCCAAACTGCAGCCCCTTCCATCTGGATTAGTTTAGCTGCTTTCCAGCCTGTGGTTCTTTCCTGATTTTTCAAGCACAGACAGGAGGAAGGTGCACACTTTCAAGTAGGATGGAAATTGGAATAGCTCACTGAAATACACAGTGATCCTTGATCATCAAAATCCTTCAAAATAGGACCTGCGTATCTGCCTGAAACAGGCTTCAATACTTCAGAGCAAAAGTTACCAGCTCTGTGGTGTTAGTTTTCCAGGAAACAAAGCTCACTGACAACAATTGCTCTTCCAAACCTTGACTGTCTTTCATTTTCAAATCCTTGTTTCCTACCACTAGCAAAGCAAATGTTACTTAAGGAGCCTAGACGATGTCATGTACAGACAGTTAAGTAATCTCAGAGCTATTTTCCATTTTAAAAGGCAGTTACATTCTTAAATGTCTAAATGTTATGACTTCCATTAAAAAATTAAGTAACTCAACATTTTTATCTGTTAATGCTATCAAAAAACCCCTTTAATTTTCACATCAGATGTTTTTTCTTAATTTCCCTTCAGCGGCAAGCTTCAAAATGAATTTGCAGTCCAATTATGTGCGGATAAAATTCTGAACAGAAGACACTTCCCAATTTGCCCCCCAACACTAACAAACCTGTGACAACAGCAAAGCATGCTACTTGCTTTGTCCAAATGAGCCTTCTTTTCAGCTATTTTGCACACTTATTTAAGATCTCATGAGGAAACTTGTATAGGAAAAAAATCTCCTAATACATAAATCCTAAGTAATACCAGAAACACGAAATTATTCCTTCAAGTTAGAGCTCTTTAAAAAAACCCAAACCCTTTCAGTTTCACTCATACAGGAGCTTTCTAAAAAGGAAATATTACTAAAGAATCTTATCCCTTATAAATTTATCTCCAGTTAAAGCCAAACAATTAAAACAAAAAACCAAAACAAAAACCAAAAAAGCTCTCTCAAACACTTTTGTGATCCTCTTGCACTGCTGGTTCTCTACAGGTAGGGTTGTAAACTAAGGAAGTCCATGAAGGCAGCAGTGTGCGTTGGTTTTGGCTGCTTTTGAAGTATTAATTGCTTTTCTACCAAACAAAAAAAGCACTATTTTTGGCTTAAGACAACTAAACACTAGTTTGTTTTCACACAAGCTCAGATACCTTACAAAAATGTTAATTTTACTTTTATTTTTAAAAAGTAAATTTCTCATCCCCTATTGTTTGGGGGGGGCGGGGGGAAAACCCCCCAAAAGAAACCTCCAAGACATAGCTAATATTAGTAACAAAGCAAATAGCAAATATAGTAACAAATATAGCAAATATTAGTAACAAAGATATTTGGATTCAGATTTCTCCAAGATTGGCAAAAGTTTATGTGAGGTAGTAACCTAATCACAGCCTTGCTGGTTTATCTACATTGCTCAATCTTGTTTTCTTCATCTAGCAGAGCAAGACGATACGGGAGGAGATGCGCATTTTTATCCCACAATCTGCCACCGTAGACTTTAGATGAGAAAGAAGTTCTATGGGGGAGAGAGAGAGACAAAATGCACCCTGTAAGACACAACCCAACACCACACAAAATGAAACCTTACTTAAGTGGGTAATTCAGATAGAAGACTTCTTTACCTCATCTGGTTTGTGTTCAGAGCAAATCTGGCTTTAATTCCTGGCCATTTTACTAATTATTCCAAAGTGTATGTCTGTGCCCAGTGTTGCTAATCGGAGTGTGCAAAAAACAACACCCTCTCCACAGTTAAAGCCAAATTTAGAGGTCTGCTGTCCAGTTTATAAAGTTTAGTGCTTCTATGAATAAGGACAATTAAGCCCTGGAGAATATCCGGGCTTCAGGACATAATTCCTACACAGAGCCTTTGAAGCAAGACTTTCAGTATCTTTTCTCCAGGAGACAAACAAATTCCAGTGACAGGGCATAGTATTTTTTTTCCCTTTAACCTGAGACAGCTTAAAATGGAACATTGTTACTGAGCAGGAACCAGCTCTTCCTCTAGGTATTTTGTGTATAATGATGTCCTGGAATTTATCCAGATCCAACATAAGAAAGCCTCCGGAAATAAAACGAGGAAAAGAGAATATGAGCAGCCCCAGGCAAAAAATGAACAGCACCTTATCATTGTTTTTTAACACTCATCCCATGTCCCACCAAACTGCAGGAAAATGTCTTCCATCCCAAGTCCTGCCTTCTCCCTGTCTTATTACAGGTTCCCATTCAAGGCCAGTGACTCAACACCTCAACAGGGAAAAAACAGTCCAGGCTGAAATTTATACCCAACAGGATGGGAGAATGGTGAGCTGATTGCAAGGAGGAAGGAAGGAAAACCCATTAGTACTCCGAAAGGAAGCACATTTCAATAAGGCTCTTTTGTCTTTAGAAAAGGGAAAGCAAGCAGAGAAGCACATTCTCCCTGCTACACAGTTGTAGGCTTCTCACTTGGAAAATGTTTAATTTCTGCAAGAACTACACAAAAGAAGAAAAATTACTAAACTGCTTAAGAAGAAACCTCCTAAATACCAATAACATAACACAGATCTGTTCTGGAAGATATCTAAATATTTGCACCTTTCAAGTAAATAGAAGTAGTCAAGGATTGTACGTGCCAGATAAACAATACACACTGACTAATTTTTAAAGCGTAGCACTTGAGCAATGTTCGAACACCAGACTCGCTCTGCATGAGTGGCTGGGCAGAGACCTGGGACACTGCTTGGCTGCTGGACTCTCTTTCCTTTTCTATCTCAAGAAGAAGCTAAGGAACAACGCCCCAGGGCATCCCAGAGGTTTCTCTGGGTCCCTCTGAGACCCCATCAAGTTACAAAACCTCTTCATCATGCAACTGCCCAGTCTGAAATGGAGACTTCAGCAGGGAGACAGAGCAATGAGGTGCTTCTGGAAAGGATATAAGGGTAAGCTCACCAGGACAGGGCCCGACACAGGATGCTTCAGAAATGTAAGACTTAGAACATAATGAGTCTTTGATTAATTTTTCTTATTCTACTACAGCGAGCAGATCCTGGGAACAGGCAAGCACACATCACTGGGAGCTGGGAGTAACGCCAGGCAGGTTCCTCTCTGAAATGGCATCTCCATGGGCAGCACGGGCTGTGAGACCACCCATCCACGGGCACAGAGTGGCAGCCCCATGCAGAACAGCAGCGCTGTGCCGATGTCCCTGCTTGCAGCACACGCCTGGGGAGTTTTTCCAGAGAAGTCACAACACCTTCTGCAGCTGTGCCCATCCATCTGTTTCCTGCTTTTGATGAAAACTCAGCAGCCTGGCTAGACTGGATTTGAGCCTTAACAGGGATTTTTTTTTTCCTCCAACCCTCTCCATTGGAAATTAGATGCTTAAGCACAGCTATCTCTCAAGATCACAGAAGACAAAGTATTACAGGTTATCATATTAGCTCCCTTCAGTCTGACAACTCCAAGAATAGGAGCATTATGTACCTACCACTGCCTGTCCCCACTGAACAAAAGCCACAGTACTTTTATGATTTCATCCACAAGTTTAAGCCAAGAACAAGTGCAAAGCACCCCTGACTCGGGCAGTACTACAACACCCAACAGTGGGTGGCACCAGCTCAAGACCAGAGCACCTTTGTGTGTGTTGCAGATACGGCTTGGCCACTGTTCATGCCACCACACATAAGGTGCTCTTCAGAAAAGAGCAAAACAATAGAAGATTTGTGAGATAATGTAGTGGAGCAGAGCTGAATAGTTAACATTTTGAAAAATGCAAGGCCCTGATGAGCTGAGCAGAGGCACACACTGAACAGAACCTTTTCAGAGGCAGACTGAAGCCTGCCCACACATGACCAGCTACCAGCCTCCACGACAAGCGTGAACTGAGGCTTGATTGTGTAATGCAGATCAGAGGCTTTCACCACAAGTCTCGCAAACTGAGAAGCTCTCCAAGTTTCCAACAGTGGGGCTGTTAGCAGGAAACACAGTTCGTGTGACCCCCTGCACCCTCCTCAGGAACCATGATCTTCAGGAAGAAAAACACTGGCCTAAAAATGCAATGGAGAAAGTGGAGATCGGCACTCCCGTGGTAGTGAAACAGCTCCTAACAACGTCTGGTGCCCCTTTGTTTTTCTGGAGGAGGCTTCTTTGCACATTTCAACTCTCCACTTGAGATGAACAGTTACTGGCTACAGAACTTATTTAGCCTTATTGCAACAATTATTTATATTAGATTCCCTTCTCCTTCAGTTATGCCCAAAATATATTCTTGCTTGAGCTCAGAAAAGCAAATTCTTTTCCCAGACCTGCTCCAAATAGCTGGCTCTGGTGTGTGACTGCTGCCAAAGACCTGCTGATGACGAAGAAGCCACATGCTCATCTGAGCAGACTATCCCTCCCAACCTGGTAACCAGCACAGCTTCTCCATGGAGACACCTGGGGCTGGATCTCCTGACACCTCCACACAAGAAGCCAAACGCTGGCAGACCCAGCCCCAGCCCCAGCCATACTGCTGGGGCACTGTCTGCAACATGCTACATGATCCTTGCTCCTTGCTTGACACTGAGCAAAAAAAGACACCACTGCTGATTTAAGAGGACTGGACTGCAGTGATAGTAAACAGGGAGAATATTTAGGCCAAGCATCTCACTGGGCTTGTTCCAATGCTGCTCTTCAGGCAACTGCTACTGGCTACAGTCAGAGACAGGATATAGGGCTAGATGGACCCATGACAGCTGAAGTAATAGTTGCAAGAAAAGCACCGTAAGAGGAAGCACAAATCAACACAGATTATTTTTTCTAGGTGTCACACTGGGAATAATTTGGTCTGCAGAACTTTCGCAACAAGGGTAGAGGGCAAGCATGCTTCACCTTTGAGATGTGCAGGCCTGACAGAGCTGCTCTGTTGAAAATCAATTCTCATCAGGCTACAGGTTTCTCTCTGGTCATTCAGTATGAAATATTCTGTTCAGAAGTAAAACTACTTTCAAGTTAAAGCAGGGGTTTTAATTTAAAGTTATTTTTAAACCTAATGCTTTTTGGCTTGAAGCCATAAGTAGACAAAGTTCCGTTTATATTTATAGCTCAGATTACCTCCTCACCATTCACAAATCCATCTGTAAAAGGTGCACTTTTTATTTGTACCTTCTTATGTAAAAAAAACCCAAACCAACCAAACCAAACCCCAGACCTTTTAATTTCTCCAAAGCCTTTCAATGACTATAACTGAAATTAACAGCACCCACTTGTGTATGACTTAATTTCATTACTATTTGGCATATAAATCTCCATTCTGTGATCACATTAACTTAGATGACAGCAAGAAGTAAGGAATGAAACAGAAACCTGAAGAAATATGACTGAACCTGGGTGGGTTTGGGCCATCTGATTCTGAATGGATTGGAAACTGAGCTCACGCCTGCAGCAGCGACCTGCCAGCACGCGGCCTGTGCATGCTTCTCATGCTCCCTCAGCTTCCCTTTTGCCACGGGTCAACATCACATTACAGGTTGTAAAATCCAAATTATGAGACAAGGAACAGGCCAACACACTCCTTTACAACAAAGAGTCGCTTTTAACAAACATTAGCTTGGATGCAGCTATATAGGTGAGTTTTAAGTCTGGGGTTTTTTCAGTAAAAGCTTGTTATCTGGATACAACAGCCTCAGAGACAGATATGTACCACAAAAATGTTTGGATATTTCTCTATTCAGGTGAGAGAACAAGAACAGTCTATCAGTATAGCTGTTGAATCTGGTAAAATTAAAACTTTAATATCTGCTGCTATAATAAGTAAGAGGCAACCATGTCTGAAATTGAATGTTGACTTTCAAAACTGTTGGTGCTTTGGCCCAGGTTGTGGAAGCAGCAGTATAAATGCTGGCCCAAAGGTTCCCCTCCTGCCCCTGTTTCAGCCCTGGTACACCCGCCCAGAGCAGATGGCTGCGTGCTGAATAGACAAAAGAAAGTTATCTACTAAAGCTCCTCCTAGAGCCACTGTTGCTCCCCTTACCCAGTCTGAATAAAAAATAACAACACTGATATAAAGAAAAATATTTACTTAATGCTGTAATCTTCTCAACAATGATTGTTCTGGAAAGACAAGTAACAACAATGCATTGATCAGTGCAAGCAAATGACTGCTTTCCAAAGACAGCCTTGGAAACCACACCTGCAGCTCTCAGCACACCTGCCAGCGGGCTGCAGATGCTTAGTCACCTCTTCAACAGAGCAAACAAGCCAGCAGCCACATCTCTGCCTCCAAGGGATTTCATTTGCAAAGTTACAGATGTGCCTACTCAAAAGCACGCTATAAAGGCAGCTCCTCAGAACATTAAGCCCCTTTACACCTTCTAAATAATTCCAGCTGCCTGTAAAGCAGGGATGGTATTTGTTATCCCATCCTTAGGGATTACAGTTGAATTACTTTGCTGTATATTATCCTCCACCCAAATATTCAAAAATCACACTGACTGCTTGTCTGTGCAGGAAGTAAGAGTTTCAGCTGTATCAAAGGGGAGGACAAATCCAAGCTGTGTCTACAGCGAACCTCCTCTAACATCCCTCCCCCCACATCGTCCGTGTGATTCCAGTGTCAGCACTACTGCAGTTCAGGCAGACTCTGCCAAAGCCGACTTAAAAACCGAGCAATGGAGATTAGAGACGGAGTGGCTCAAAAATGAAGTTAAGCAAAACCTTTATGCATTTATCACAAAAGGATAGCCTTCATAGTCCATGAGGATATTACTTGGAAAACAATCTGCAACTCTGATGAATTTCCTTAAGCTTCTGCAAGCACAGGTCTGTGCAAAATGGGATTAATTCAAAGCCTTATCAGCAAAAATTCACATGGTCCAATTCATGGATCCTGCTTTACAGGGTTAAAATTTAAGCTATCTGGTGTATGATGGAGGAAAAAATTGTTTTTATAACCACACTTAATGATTCTCAGAGCACAATTCTGCCCTTAAGCAAGTTTGCTATTTCATTGTTAATAATGAAACCCTAAAGCAAAACCTCAAAGGAACCAAAAGGAAGAAAAAGAAATCTCAAACTATTTTTTGTATTTATCTGTTCTGCTGACATTCCCATTTCCCCAAAGTAAATATTTATTACACTCCTTAAGCAAAAGGAGATTTAATCCATGGTTCAATTTTGAGATAATATTGAGCATACTATGGATTTTAGTTCCATCCTCCTTTTCTAGCTGTACAAGCTGTAGGTAAAAACACCCTGAACAAATGTTTATTTTGGTACTGGTGTAGGAAATAAAAGCTTGGGCATCCTGGGGGAATTTTTTCACATGTGGTGGGCTGCACACCTATCTCTACAGTGATATGACAGCAGTTGCCTCTCCCATGACTCACAGAGGCAGATACACGAAGCAGCAGCATGCTCATGGGCCATCAATTGGATTAATCCTGCTGTGAGCAGATGGCTCTTCCTCACCCTTATAGCATGGCTGCTTTGATAAAGACATCAGGAATGGATAATTCAAGTTATCAGAAGCTCCATCAGAAGCACGTGAAGGGTGCTCACTGCATACCAGCTGGCTTCAGGAAGTGATTTTTGACATGAGTTTGCATGATTTTGATTTCAGAACAACCTTTTCCAGTTCTGCTGATGGCTAGCAAGATTAGTAAAAAGAGATTAAGATTAGTAAGGATGGATTTCTGCAAAACTAAAACAGATGTGATTTTTAGCATGCAGATCTTCTCTCAGTGTAACAGATTCTTCTTCTGAAATTACAATTCAGTGATATAAATGTGCAAGAGACAAGCCCTTGAATATTCTGGAGCCTCTTCAGTATTATCTGCCAAGTAGGAAAAGCCATCTCATCTTATCAATTCTCAAACCCTCAAAGTGCATGACGTTAACAGCGAGGTCCCCTTCCCAAGATACTGGGTCCTGGGAAGCTGCTGCAACAGTCGCTAAACTGGAGAGACTAAAGCAAGAGTTCAAGCTGGAATCTGCAGTAGCCCCAGTTTAATTTTTGACTAGGAGGCCAGGCCAGTTTCTCCACTTGTTAAGGAGTTCAAAGATTTAAGAAATGCACGTTAACTTTAGCTAAGCTGTGATAAGAATTCCTATCTGGAAACATTTATTACCATATCTTTCCACTGAAGAAAACACAAGAAGAACCTAGACTTGTGAATCAAAGTATAAACAATGACATCAAGTACAAACACTGTCTCTACCAGGGATGTTGACCTCTGACAGCCACTTGGAAGGCAGAAGTGCATTACAAGAGTCACCGATGTCTTGATGGAAGCCAGCAGTCCGTGATCTATTTGAAACCCTTTCCTCACACAACACATATTGTATTGTCTCCATATTTTCCAGTCTGTTTATGGTTTTTAACAGCATCAACAGATACTCTGCCTGTAGTAAGTTCATTTTTAAATGTAAAATTCACAGTGCAGGATAAACTGGATGCGATTCTCCAACAGTACTCAGAAGAAATGACTGCTAACCTCATGCTAACACTTACAGGAAAACAGTCCTGGCAACTGTAGCCTTAATTGTCCAAGATCAATGCCAGACTGAAACTGAAAAATTTGCAAAGGCTTTTATTTTACAGGACAGGAATGCAACTAATGGCAACCTCAAGGGGTTATGATACTGATATTCAAACAAACCTTATTACAGAATTTGAAATCACTGGTCTGGGTGGTAGAGTAAGTTGAAGATTTTCAAGGCATAGGACTTATACCACTTGATATTCTGACTACAAATTTGGCTCATGTAGCCAAATAAAGCACATGCTAAATGAATTAAGGGTTGGCCAACTGACAGATCTCAAAGTAGTTGACAGCATAAAGTCAGTGGGGAATGGAATTGTTTTAGTTTGGTTTTGCATTCATCGAAGCTAGCCAGATGCTCATCCAGACCCACAAAAATGCTGAAATCTAGATATAACAAATTCCTTGGGGGAAAAAAAAAAAAGTTCTGCTAACACAGAGATTGGCAGAATGATATAAAAACCAAAAAGACAAAGAAGACCAAAAGTGTGCTTACACTCAGTTGACATCAGTTAAAGCAGGTGAAAGCAGGTGAAGCCAGAGGCAGAGTTACACCTCTGATAACACAGAGCACAGGCAACAGCTACAGAATAGAGAATGAGTCTTGAAGAAATTCAGCATCCTGACAGGTGACTCAAGAGTAAGTCAAGGCTAAGACCTGTAACAGCAGAAATTCCACTAATGATGCTGTATTGGTATTGTGAAGCTGGAAGTGAACAAGGCTGTCAACTTCACCTTCCATGAGCTTCAAATTCTCAGACAATTAAATCTAAAAAAATTTAACCAACAGATTCAAGACCATCCATGAGATGGACAGGAGAAACATTAAGTAATTAAATTAATATTTACATTTTCTAGCCAAAATTAGCACTTGGGAATAACTGAACCAGTATTACAACCCCCCTTGAACATTACAGAAAAAAAAGGGATAAAAGCTAGTTTGGTATTATAAACATATTTACATAATGTTGCAGTCATTCCCTTAAACCCTTATCACACCGAACACTTAAACATTAAGTTAAATAGCTACATGTTTTCCAAATTTTGCATGCATTTGAAAGCTTCCTGTACCATAGCCTCTTAGTTATGGTTTTGCTCTACTCATTGTATGCCTACAATTAGGTACTAAAACAAGTAAGAATTAAACAGGAAGGGAAGCAAAAGGCACACAGAAGAAAAACAGCAGAACTACCCACACTGGTTCAAAAAACACAGCAAGGCAACTTTTATCTTTAGACTACTCGGCCTCAAATTTCCTTTATGGCTTCATAATTCAGAAGCCAACACAGGTAGTCAGGTTTTGTTTGCAGATGAGCCAGTTTCTAGCCTTTTCTTGGATTAGATCCAAACTCTAAAAAGGGCAAAAAGGCCATCTTTAAGAAGGGCAAGAAGACATTTATTCTATTCAGGAGCTTTCAAGACCTGTCTATATCAGAGATCACCACATGTTCCTTGTGCAAGGCCCATCCAATATGATCCCATAAGGAGTAATGGGAAAGTTTTAAGGCTCAAGCCTATTAAATTGGAACATTTACAAAGGAAAAAAAAATTAAAAGTTTAATTGAGAGATTATGCCACTCATATCTGCCCTGGATATTCAGATGCAAAACACTGCTTCCCTCCATTTCTTTATTAAGTCAGAAGTGGACTCATCATACAGTTAAAAACAGATGCACTAAGATTATTTAAATATTTTTAATGCTCACAAAGCTTTAATGTCAAAAGCTGAAATAACTCTGTATGTCTGTGCAAGCATTTGTAGGATCAAGGTTTTAAAATTCATAGAGGTTGAAGTCGGGAAACTTGAGAAATTGAAGTTCATCAAGGAGGGCGGAAGGGCAGTGAACCAATAAAACAGCAAACTCAGAAACAATTTACTGGTGAAAACATTAATCACAGCACGAAGCTTATCTTCTTTATTTGCAATTTCAGATATTCAAAATGGTCACATATGCACAAGTGAAATCTAGAGGCCCCCTTAGAAACTCAAATATTAGATAGATGGTAGATTTAATCGTTTACAGTCCTAAACTTTGTATATGTAAGTCCTGATCCAGCCTTTTTCACATCCAGTCATCCTTTCACATAAAACCCAGAGTCTCTGGCTAAGACACAGATTGTTTTGCAAAGTTAAAGAACAAGCATTTTGTTTCAAAGGTGGTGTGTTATGAACCTCCGATCCATTTCTCTGCCCAGTTTCCAGTTCTCATTCAAAATATGAGTGTGACTGATTAGTCTCTCATTTCCACAGATCAACATGAGCATGAAGAGGATGAAAACATTTCCCAGAGCTGCTTGCCTGAACAAGTACAAGGGTAAGTGGTGTGTGGCAGACCAGTCCTTTGGTGAAGAGAGGCAACATGAATGCTCTGCTTAGAAACTGCAGTCCTCCTCCTTGGCCCATGTAGAAAGCACTGCAGCAGCCCAGCCATGCAGGACTCCCCTTCTTCCTCTCCTCTGCTTCAAAGGGAGAGGATTTTCAAAATTTTTAAGAAA
>NW_010302584.1:0-27699 GCF_000700745.2 Antrostomus carolinensis | reverse complement strand
CAGGCTCAGCCTCCTGTCTCTGACAGTGGCCAACAGCAGATGCTTAGGAAAAAAAAATAATCTAAGAACTCCTCATTCATCACATCTTATCTATTGTAGCGTTCTTGTGTCACCGATGGTGAAGCTCAGGGCAGACAGAGCTAGCAAGATCATAATTTAGCACCAACAAAAAAATCTTCCATTCACATTCAAAGCAAGACATCTCAGTCCTCAGAAATTTGAAGCAGTTCAAGACACAAGATGAAGGGCAGGTAGATCTATCAACTGTGCTTTTGGTTGAATGTGCTTTTTTCATAGGGCCGGATTTGATGACCCATGAAGTTCCTCCTTGCAATAGTATCAAATCACACAGCACTTTGTTTTCTTTGACTTCAAGCAGTCAGATGAGCCCCAAAGAAAAACAACCCAAGGATCACAGCTATATTTCAAAAGAAATTTGTTTCAGGTTTGAGGTAGTCTCTTCTCTCTGTCATTAATCCCATTTGGCATTCTCAGGTCTTTCTTACAGCTCTTCTCATACATTGTTTTCAAAATGTATGTATATATAATTCATATACAAACAGAAAATATAAACAAAGCCAAGCATTAAAGGGAAAAGATACTGTATGTCCTATAGTGTGATAAGGCTGTATAAAATATAAAAAGATACTGCTAATGAACCAATAATCAACCATGCCTGCAGAGATTAGTCTGTTCATGGATGGATATAAGCAAGTTTCCTAAAAGCTGGTGTTGAAAGAAATGGGAAACAACTTCTGACTCCAAAGTTACATGTAGATGAAAAAATGAAAAATCTTTCCACAAGCATGAGAAGGGAAAATAAGTGGGTTCTGTCAGCAACCTTATTTCATAATCATGTTCTATTAGATTGCACAGAACAAAACTGAATTATTTACTCAGATAACAGGGAAAACAAACCCCACAAATTACTTCACAGGCACAGAAGGGAAGAATCTTAATTTCCTATTCGCATCCTTTATCCTCTCACCAGTTTACTTCTTCCTTCCAACAACCCCACACTGCTCTACAGTAATTCCAGCAGGCAGAAGACAGTATGTGCCACAAGCAGTCAGGAGCTCCATGGATGCGGACTGACCCCGAGTCCACACTGGCCAATTCACTGGTCAGCTGCTGTCAAAGTGATGTGTAACAGCTGAACGCTGCCTGCATGCTGCTTTCTCTTCAGCAGAAACATTAATTTGTGTCACCCTTCTATTTTAGAGAGTGCAATGCTTTTCCAGGCTTCTAGCTCCCTTTCAAATGTGGTTACCAATGAACCAATCAAATGTGGTTACCAGCTAACCAATGAATTCAGAAGTTATTCAGCTGACAGGGCAATCGCAGAAGCCTGGCATTTCCTTAGGAAGCAGTCTGAAAAGAGTAAATAGCCTTATATAGTATTCAGATTCAATCTGGGCATCTTGGGTTTGAATACTGAAAATAGTAAAGACAGATAAGAAGTTGCCCAATATAAATGTCTTTTAAAAAGCAACAATTATGAGTTTAACATTTGTGGATATCTGGGAAGTTGGGAAATACCAACATCTGAATCATTCAAGCAGCATCCAAGCTCTAACTGTAACATTTAGTGTTTTCCACTGTTAGACCTTTGGCAGGCTGCTCCTTATCATCAAAGGGTATCTAACCAGACACAGCTTGCCCTAACCTAGGAAGCTATTTCAAACCCAGGCTAATATAATACCAGTTTCATTCTTCTTCTAAAATGAACTTTGGTTCAATCTTTTCTGCAGAGCCAGATGATTAGAACTTGCTCAAAAAGTATTTTTCAGATTTCTTAGGCTTATTGACATTATATATAAAGCACATGAAAAAAATCTAAACCAAAACTAGGCTTTCTAAAGTAACACCACACAGCATGCCCAAGTATTCACATCTGTATTTTTCACTTCTTATGCAATTATATAGTCTGCTTTGTATGTTACTAATTAGGCAACTTTATCACTCTATTACATTTTATGTAAGGGCCATTTCTATAAGGTCTAATCTCAGTAAGTGTCAGAACTAAAAGCTCATTATTCTCAGGCAGGAAAGCAACAAAAAAATCCTAGCAGACCAAGCAAAGCCCTCCAGTATCAATTGCTAGAGGCCACCAACCAAGCACCTCCACTGCTCTCCACATACCTGGGACAATGCATAGCATTCTCCAGAAACAGCCCTCCTCATGAAGGAAACTGCACAAAGAGTTCCCAACCTGATGGCTGCTGTAGGATCTCGGTTTATCACTTCAGCAGATGCTATTTCTATTCTTTTCACTGAGATGAAAGCAATTGATGGAGTCCCTGATTAAGCCTAGAAACATTTTGTACAGTATCGTTACTATCCCAGGTTGTTGTTTTAAGATTTATGGCACACAAGCCCAGAGTCTTGCAATAATCAAAATACACTGACAAGCTGTAACAAAGAAACAGAAATCATTCTTAGTGAAGCCCATGATGAAGCAGCGCCAATCACTTGCCTAGGAAGGACAATTAAAAAAATAAAGCTTGCATTTTGCCATGAATTAGGATATTGTTTAACAATACCAATTATTTACACTTTTATTTCACAAAGATGCATGCTCAGGAGAGAAGTAACGCAGGAAGGTATCAGGCACTCAGATTCTACTTTAGCTTACAGTTCAGCAAGTTTGGTGTATGTATGGAGGGAAGTTTGAACCCAGCTGTTTATTTGTTTAGATACCTCACTGTAATCTATATTTTGGCATCCTTAAAGAATTCTCAGAGGTTTCAAATACCCACAGACACTGGGCACTCAGTCTTGCCTTTCACTGCCTTCCTGCCAACAGACAAGGCACACCAGATGTGACCTCCAGAGCTACTGTTTATCATATCAGCTTTGCACAGAGGAAGTGAGAAGCAGCTGTAAATAAATCCATATTTTGGCTCCCATCACCGAACGTGGGGGCACACTCTCCATCCCCTTTGAGCATCCCTACTGCCAAACAATGGCCTTGGAGGACAACACCATTTTGCAGCATCAACAAGGAAATAAAATAATTACCATGTGATGAAACTTTGCAGTAAGAACCTTTCCCATCTCCAAATCTACATCTCAAGCACCAGCACCAACACCAAACATATTTCAGAAGACACATCAGCTGTTGTACGGAGAATTTGGGCTCAGTCTCCTAGCAGCATCGCTATTAATAGAAACCATTTAGAATAATATTCAGTTCCAACCTCACCAAATTCTACAGACTGAACTTCAAAAGCCCATATTATATAGCTATCCATAATGGATTTTTCCCTCCTTAGTGTTCAGCAATTGCTATAAGTACTGTCAGAATTAGTCCAAAGAACAGCATCCTCATTAAGTAGTTCATCAGTCCAAAATGCAGGAATAACCATATTTTACCTTGATTACAAATTAATTGGCCAAAAGGGGCTTGTGTTTTTGACAATGTGCTTGTGCTACTGTAGACACACTCAGGGATTGTCTAGTTCTACAGAGCTGCTTCTAGAATTAAAGCAATTCTCTAATGCTAGCGTGACGCCTTTGAAATTAAAAATATACACACTCTGACATGTTTTCAAACTTGTCAGTTCCCATCTGGAGCAGCATTCACTCATCTCTGCCTTCAGCTTTAAAAAGAGTGCTGTTCCCAGAATCATAAATGGAGAAGCACCGTGTGCACAACCCTGGGCCACACAGCCCAGGAACGGGATCCATTTGAAAAGGGCAGCAGAGACAGCAACTGTGTCTGTATCTCATTGAGAGGGACTAACACAAGTCTGACCTCCTTCTGCCCAGGCTCCCAGAGAAAACTCTCTGATGCTCCCAACTCCCAGAAGGACACATGCTCCAAGGTACACGTTTTTTAGGTCTTTGGGAAGCAGAGTACAATTTAGAGGTACTAATAATTACAAACAGCCAGTTTCTACTTGAACAATCACAACAGATCTACTCAGCTGCTTCTTTCCCTCCTAGGTTTTAAGGCACCCAAGCCACTACAAAGTCTTCATTCCTTACACCCTAAGTGTATTTCCCACAGTCTTAACCATCTACATGTTGCTCAAAATTGTCTGACCTGCATTTCAGCTCCTTCTCCTTCAGTTCTACCACACTTGAAGATCATTTACGGCAGCTAAAAATAAACACAGATCTTACTGTTCTCTGAAACAATCTCAGAGCTGCCTTTTACCTGCAGTCAAGCATGCAGGAGACGATCACGAATCTTGTTTTGGCAGCTGCTCTGTTTATTAAGCTACTTTTACTCTTCCTACAAAGAAGGGGTTTCTTTCTTCTATTCCTGTTGTATTCTGAACCTGGAAACATTGGTAGCCTCTGTGTCAGTGTCACCACTACCCTGGAGCCTCTAACCTAGCATTTTCAGGGAGAGGCAGATTCTGACCACCAGTATCTTATGGTGCAAACTGCTTTCACTGCATTGGTACTTACACAGATGGATTTTTCATGATATCTAGAGTGCTTTGAACATCTTCAAAACCCACCTATTCCACATATTATATCAATAATTACATTGTCATGGCTCTCTTTGGTGCTTTACATACAATGAGCACTGGTCCATTCTTCAAGGCAAGGATTATGTATTGCTTAGCATGTTTTACCTCTTGTAAAGCACAGGATAAAAATAATGCTTATATTTAAAAAGGGACATTGTCAAATTCAGGCTCCCAAAAGTTTAGTCCATTCTTAAATTTTCATGGACTACTGGTATTTCTTTTGCATTCTTTCACTGTTTTACCCTCTCAATATCCAACTGCATCAAGCATCCACTCACACATTAAAGACTCCTGTAAAGCATCCTATGAGATGTCTAGCTCCTGTGATGCAGCAAGTCAAGCTCTGTGAAAATCTTACGGTTTTTTAGCTGGTCACTGGATCATAAATCTAGAAATCTGTTTATTAGTTATTTTATAGTCATCCTTTAATGCAGAAGATGAATACTGCCTTGCAGAAAGGCTTATGCGAGACATTAAACAAGTCCCCTACAGACTTTGGACAGGTCCTTTTAGCTTTTTTGATCAACTTACATAGCCAATATCTGACAAATAGAAGTCATTAATTCAAATATAAGTTGATATATATAGTACCTGAATTTTAGGGAGGAAAATGTTTAGTTCTATGAGACTCAAACTGTAACTTGACACAAATAAAGGTGTTTCTGATCACCCTCCAGCTAAAAGGCTTGACACTGACAATTAAGCGCAGACACAAATCACTAGAAGGTTTAAGCACTATTTACTTGGCTGCTCTATACCCTTTGGAATCTAGGAAGTTACATGCTATGAACCACTCACATGCCTGGTTGCATTTCATGGGCACACAGGAAAGATTATAGAGCAGAAAAACATACAACTACAATCAATTCACCATGTGCTTCCTATCCATTTTGGTTTGCAAGGCACCGCTTTGCTCTAAAGAGGAGGTAAAATAAATCACCGGCCACCTATACAGAGTTCAGTTTGGAGCCGAGGAAATCCACAGGAGAGGAACAGTAGTATTTAAACTGAAGAGTGAATCTCACCCTAGACAAAGCTAATCCACCTCTGGCAGGTCTGACTTTTATCCACAATTGAAAAGATACTTTGAAGAGAGTATGTTTTGTATTTCAAATGCATTCCAATTCTTAGGTAAGATCATGCAAGGCAGGATGTCTCCCAAACCTCTCCACAAGAGACTGCTTTTCGTTACAAATCAAAATGAGGACTGAACTGAACCCTGGGATCTGGGTAAATCTTCTGTCCAGACAGTTCTGGTTGCTCATGAGTAAATCACCTCCTGGAAAACTAGGGTAATAGTGCTTCCTATTTGCTATACTGTCACCAATAAGTGGTTGAGTTTTTTTCTGTAGTGGAGGGAGGAAGGGAAGGAAAAAAAAAAATCCCAAAACAGGTGACAAACTGTAAGAACTGTTTTTACTAGTTACCTGTGCTTAGTAGGACAATTTGCTATCACCTACTGGATCCACATAAATAATCTGAAGAGCTTTCAGGTGTTTGCCTCTCATGTTTGCCTCAATTTGCAGTATCTATCCTGCATATTCTGTCCACCTGACTGAACACTACCTCCCTTTCTGGACCTTTCACTCCTGTGCTTTAAGAGGGGTAAAAGCAGAAGAATGTTTCAGAACATCAACAGTGAATTACCAGAAATATTTCATTCAAAAGTGGCATGCTAGGTAAAAAGCTGATTTTTATGTTGAGCATAACCTACTTTATTAATAGAACTACAAACTTCAGCTTTCAGCTAGTAAGCAAAGGAATTATTATTTTAAGAATCTTGGTTTCTAAAGACTCACTAAATTTCCAGGTTTTACCTTTAAATTTAGATATTGCTGTTATGGAAAGAGACTTGGTACAGATCACCTAAGGCTGAAAGCTTTGTACTTTGCAGGCATACTTCTTGGGAAGAGACATGAGGAATTAGGTCCACTATTGTCCCCACCATGCTGTCCCTGAAAGGAAAACAGCTGGGGTAAGCAGAAGCTAGGCAGACTGTATCTGATCACAGCTTAAAGTGGCTGTTCTTTAAAACCCCAAATTAGTGTATTATTTTGTGATTAGGGAAATAAGGCCTGCAGTTTCAAAATGCAGACCAAGTTTTCAATACTTGAATGCTAAATTAAGGCACTCTGTTCTATATTGGTTCAGGTATAAACTCCAAAAGTAGAACATTCAATTATGTGTATGATCAATATTTAGTATCAAAGAAAGTCCATCAGGTATTTTGTGGGTTTTAGAAACAGATTTACAGTCTTTTAGGAATGATGTATAGAGATATAGATCCTCTCTGGAGGAACTGATGAATGCTCCGAGTACTCCACAAGACTGAATGGTATTTGGGACTAAGTTTCAGAGCATCTGAGATGTTAAAGAGGATTTATTTAGCCCATTTATAGATTTCAAGCCAGTGAGTAAGGAAGAGATGGTGAGAAAGTAAGAAAACACAAATTTTTTATTTGTCATCTTCACCCAAATGTACATAGAATATCCTGTAGAATTTTGCACAGCCATCCTGGTAAGTATCACTGGAAAATGGTCTAAAAATTAACTAATCAACTCTTTCCAAGTTCAAATCTCTTCATTTACATATACAGCTAGTTGAATATGTGATAATTTTGGAATTATGACTCCAAATGTATAATCCATTCAAGCTCTACAACACCTGGGATCTCTTAACCTATGCTCTCTATCTCTGCAGTCAAACAGCAAAGTCAGAGCGTCTGGTCTGAACACATTGACTGTGGCTGATACCAATCTACTGTCTCATCAGCTTTTCCCAGATCCAAATTGATAATTTCCCTTCAAGGAATAGGTTTAAATCTACAGTGTTTGAGAAGGTTTACAAAAAGACAAAATAATAGCTGAGCTATCAAGGAAGCAGAATTACTACAGAGACTCAGAAGCCTGTGCAAGATCTTTTTTGTTCAACTGCACTGTAAATCCACCCACCATCCCACAAAAATAACAGATTGCACTATTCTGTTTCTTGGATGAGATTTTCAGTGTTTTCTGAGTTGGCCAAAACACGCTCCAAGACTTCTACTAGCAACTTTAACAGCAGAAAAACTGACACGCCTCTGGTAGCATTGAGACCAGTCCCAGTATGAGCTGTGTAACAAAGCACTCGGCTTTTCAGCCATCCAGGCAGTTAAAACTAAACACTGCCAAATAACCATCTTGAATATGTTAGCTAAAAAACTCCTGGCCAGCAAGTCATCTGCATAGTAAAATTAGATGTCAGCATGAAGCTTGCAGATTTAAAAAGCATTCACAGGTATGTTTCAAAGTATTAAATTTCACTGAAAGCCCCCAGTTTAAGTATAGCACACCCTGTAAATAAAGCCTCCCATTCCTCTATTTCATGGTATATTATAAAATTAATATACAACTACTATTATGTTAAATCATAAAGCATATATTTTATTTCCTGAACACTAAGGTCTGAAACACTGGAAAGCTGGTCAGCAGTCCTAAGCCAAACCCTTCCCACTAATACACCCTCCTGTGCTCTTCTGCAGAACTTTGTCACCAGAATGAAGACACACTTTCAAAACAGCTCTTTAAAAAAAAAAACCAAACCAACCAAAAACATATTGTCTGGAGTGCTAGCCCCAAGGATAGAGCTGTCTGAAAACACAGAAGTCTTACCTCTCCCTTGAGCTAGTCCTTCAGTACTATACAGTGTAAACTGCAAACTTTGAGAAATCCATTGAAGAAATAACATTACTCGGTACCTAATTGTGCTAACCAGGACACTGATCAGAGCACTTATCTCCTGTTACTGGGTCAATTAAGTCTTGTGCTTCTCCTGATCAAAAGGCAGCAGCTGGTTATGATGATCTATTGACTGAGATTTGCTTCAAGCTTTGCACACTGCAGCCTCCACAGCATACCACCTTCCACATCTTCATTCCACAATCAGAAGATTGATAGAGCACGCAGGGTCTCTGCTAGGTTAGGAGGCCAGAGTAATTACCAGCCATTTACTGCTAATGACTATACAAACTCCCTGGGTACTTTGCACACTGTCAGAGCAGGTATTAACTCTGGCTTTTTTGCTAACCAAAGGCCAGCAAGCCCGCCCTGTAGGAGTGGAGAGCCTGCTTAAATCCCACTGAAATTAATGGGTCTAACACACGCCAAAGAGTTAAGCAAACTGAAGCCAGAGTTTACAAGAAGCACAAGTATTGCAGAGGCCTCCCTTTAATGCAGTTTTTTTTTCTCAGGATGTCATCAGCCTTCCAGGCTGATCTAAAAAGCTGACTTTTAGACCTCTAGAACAACTCCCACCTCTAGAAATCAAGACTTCAGTTTAAAGCCTTGACTACCTCAGGGATATACAGAAATGAATACATGGAGTTTTTGAGCCATTTCCCACTCTATTTGCCTTTTCTTCCAATAGATCCTGAGAAGTTCAAATTTGCTCAATATTGTTTCAGATATTGCTTGAATAAAAAAACCACTCTTGCCAAAGCAGAAAAGATAAATCAATCTTGCAGAATATTTTTCTCTAGCTACAACTTTGTCTAGTATAACAATTTTCATTCCAGTCTCACCTAAAATTATCACTTGTGAAGCAACTTCCTTTTAAGAAAGGCACTGCACAAGCATATACAGTCTTGAAGTGTTTCTGGAGTCACTGCAAATAATTTGAATCATAGCCATTCTTTCAAAAAAATCCATTGCTTACTTGTCCTGTAGCATCTTACATGCATGAAATCTCTTTACAACAATCAGGGGAATTTTATCACCAACATAATACTGAATGTAAGCACAAAGCTAACTACAGCCTCTGAGATAGCCTAAAAGCAACAGCAAACTGTCCACTGGAAAGTGTTAAGGGTAAGTTAGCCAGAGAGGGGAAGAAGAAACTGAAGCTTTTTTGTACTGCATACAAAATGTAGTTCTTCTGGGTCTACTCTGCTGCCAAGATTTTATCATGGCTGAGTTTAGGCTTTGTTTTTCTCTTCAAAAGATTAGTGTCCAAGCATATGAATACATGGTATTTGTTTTGCTGTCAAAACATAAATATGATGTGTTTCATCCAGCAACACAGTACACTTCAAAGATTCATCATAAATGGAAGACATACCATAGGCTAAGCCATTTGTCAAGCAGGAAGCAGTCTGGGGCAAAATTTCTAACTTCCAGCTCAATCTCTGAAGACTAGATATTTTATATCCCACAAGAAAGTACTGATACATTCTTTGCTCTTCTGTTGTTTGAGATCCACTCAAAATCTCCCAATGCATGTGTTTTCTTTAAATTTTTATCCCCATCCCTAACTACTTTCTCAAAGGGAAATGTCAATGTGAAGAGGCCCTTATATTTCCTCGATTTATAGCCTTTTATTAGCTCCCTGTGCGTGTGATGCCAAAGGCTGTTTTTTTGCCAAGTCTTTTCAGTCCCTGCTTAAAGCAGAAGCAGATGCTGTACATTGTCAGCACAGAAATACATGTTCTGATTTAAGCCACTCTATCCCATTATTTGTAGGTAATTTCAATTCTTGCAGAAGCTAGAATATCAGTTTCTCATGGATAGGGCAAGAATTGCTTAGGAGTTTAAACTGTCTTGTTCCCAGACCCCCACCTAACTATGAAATATTCCCTCCACACCTACTAGCAACCCAAAACCAAGCCCTCTCATTTGAGGGTAGAGCTGGGCAAATTCTTCACTGCAGCAGGAAAGGATTTCCCCTGGCAGCACAGCCCAGACCTCTCCTTATGCCTCTACTGAATGTTTGGCCAAGGCCTTGTCTTTTCACCAAATACTGCACAATGAAATCACAAGGCCATTGCACATGCTGGGAGATTATAGAGTCTTAAGAGTTACCTGACAAAGAATACCACTAAGACATGTACTGAGTACACACTTTACTCTCTTTCACATATATAAAGAGCTTCTACACATCCATGACATGTTCATGTCTGCTAAAATTTATTTCTCCTGCTTCAGAAGTGATTTCTCAGTCTTTGTACAGCACAGCCATGATAAACGGCATGTGTCACTCCTCAAGGACACAAGAAAAGCAAGTCCCATTCTTTTCCAAATGTTTCAAAATCCTGTTGCCAAGTGAAGCCTGCAGCTTCAGAGCCAGTAGTGCACAGCTCCTGGATCAGCAGTTAACCAGCTCCTAGGCACTGGCACACAGCTTTGTGCACATACATCCATTGATCCTTTCCCCAGTCAGACAGCAAGTTCACAGCACATGCTAACTCGTGTGTTTTAAGTTATTGTTCTTTCCTCCCTATATCATTCTCATTCCATGATACAATCAGCTCAGCTCTTAAAGAATGAGTAATTTGCAGCACAATCCAAAATAAATATATTAAAACCAATTACTGGCTATGACCAGCAACATCATCAGGTTGCCCAAGGAAGTTGTGGCTGCTCCTCCCTGGAAGTGTTTAAGGCCAGGTTGGATGAGGCTTTGAGCAACCTGGTCTAGTGGAAGGTGTCCCTGCTGATGGCAGGGGGGCTGGAGCTGGATGAGCTTTAAGGTCCCTTCCAACCCAAACCATTCTATGACTGTGACCCTGTTAGAGCCTTCTTAGCTGAGTTTCCTATCCTGCATATTGTTCTGACATTCACCAACATCCACATCTTCTTGTACTCCTTTGGACCAAAATCAAATGGTACAGTACAAAGCATGAGCCCTTGAACACACCTTTAATGCTCTGGCATGGCCTCCCTTAAGGGTTTTCCATAGGATCAGTCACAGTAGTTCCAGTTGCCTCGGCATAAATCTCAGGTACACATGCTTGATACTTACATTCAGAAAAACAGACCTCAGCCATCAAAAGTCACCCTAGAGATTTTATTACTAAGAGAAAAAAACCAACAGTTTCCTTTTCCAAATCAAACAAAATTCTGGAATAGTTTCAATACTCTAGTCAAACACCTGAAAAGTTCAAAACACTATCTCCTGTGTGGACATGGCTTTCACTCACACATCCCTCATACACAAACTATTTTAGAGACCATTTGGATGCAGCAGGAGGACGGAACGCTAGGCTGTTCTGGGTCAGCTACTGTTAACAGACAAACAGAAAGAGAGTAGAGAGAAATGCAGGTCCATGGGATTATAACTGCACAAGATGAGGAAAAAAATAAACTGTTGACTCTTCTGAACAAAGTATACTTGTTCTATTTTTGTCATGGGTTTCCTGGATGTCTGTATATATACATACACACACACACATACATACATATATGTACATTTGTGGTTTGTGTGTATGTTAGTGCTGCATAAACCACTGAAAACACTAGGGAGAAGTTGATTTTCCTGCTTCCCTACCCAGTCAACCTAAACCTTTACTGAAGTGTCTTACAAGCCCAGGAAGACAAAACGCACCCAAAACGGCATTTTCTTAAGTGTTCTGATTCCAGAAATGTCAACGCAAGAAATTAAGTCCTACTCAGAGCTCATTTAAACCTCAGCCAATGGATCCAGCAATCTTTTCAAAGTGACAAGTGCTACAGCGACAGACAGGATCAGTCCTCATTTCTTAGTAATATTGAGGCTGCCTGGAACAGAGCTCTGCAGCAATGTATTTCAAATGATGTTTTATTGGCACAGCAAGCCATTCAAAGGTTTTGACAGTTATGAATTTTGCAGTAATTTTTCCCTGAAGTATTTTTTGATATTTTCTGCATTCCTTTCCCTTCCTTCCCACCTGCCTCCTCCAAACATCCCAGGAACTGAACAGCATGTGTATCACAAAGCCTCACATTCATCTTAAACCTACCTAAAAGACTCTCGTGCAAGTCAGTAAGAACAATGAGTGGCTCAAAAGCAAAAATCTTCAGTAAAATAGTGGTGCTTATGCAACACTTTCCCCCTCTAAGAGCATTATATAAACAGTGTTCACAAGCCCTCTGCAATCAGTGCCTGTCAGAAGAGTGAGACATCAGTGGCTTGACTCCCCTATCCAACACATCTATAAGCTAATTTTACACTGAAGTCTGTGTAAATCAAGAGTTATGACACGTGTGGCAACATACACCAGTGTTCCAGCACTGCCTCTGATACAACTCAAACCTTATGAAGTTCTAATGTATGAAATTAGCCTGGTTAATCAGGCCTATGCAGATAAGAAAACATTTTCCTAAAATGTGTCCTAAAAACACACTCCTATTTACAATATACTTGCAAAACAATCTGATATGAAGGAAAGGGATAAATCACCCCCTCAACATCCTGACTGGGCAGACTGTTTCATAGCTTTTCTCCAGCAAAGGAGTAAATTGCCAGTTGTGTAGTTACATCTGTGGTGTTCTTTGTTAGAAATACCCCTCCAGTATCACAGAAAAACAGCAAATATGTGAGACACACAGGGGGCAGATGCTGGCAAAAACTAAGTTAAGAAAAACACACAAAAGAAATACAAAACATAAAATGTCTGGCAGACCTTCTGTTTTATACACTGGTACTTTGTCATGCTTGCTTAATGATGGTTGTTCAAGATGAGGAGAAGGATGGGAGTATGAAAAACAATAGAAGTTTGGCCCACAAGGAGCAGGACCGAAGTCTAAAAAAAAAAAGGAGAAGCAAGCTACAAGAGAATCCAGATGTGGCCTTGCTAGAAAGAACTGGCAGATGCTTAACTTCCACCCTTCATCATCTATTTGCTAAAAATATGGGCCAGATCCATAACTCTTAAAATTACTGGAATCACTCCAATTAAATTCAATAGGCTTTGGATCAGATCTTTAATTGAGCCAAAAGCAAACACACCAGTTGTGGATCAAAACCAAAGCTCAACAAGAGCTTTCAAAATATGTACTTTTCTTGGTAAGAATGGACAATTTCTAAATCTCTCCAGAGTTCCTACTGAAAAAGCAACAACCAAAGCACACTGCTGTCTGAGTCACTGGTATCCCCTAACTATAGCTTGAGAACAAACACAAAAAATCTTTGTGTATCTTTTATTTAAGGGTATTTATTGTACTGCTGTCATTAAATTGAACCAATAAATAAGAACCTACTAATACAAATAAAATTTCTGAAAACCTAAAATTGTAAAAATCCTTTTTAATTAGTAACATATTGGAATATTCCAATGAAACATTTCTCCAAGTAATAACTTGGACAAAAGTCTTCACTTTATATATAGTGGTTTTCTTTTTATTTGTTTAGAAAGCTTTACAACTATGGTCTGTTAGAGATCTTGAAAGAACAGCCTGCCCATAATGCACCTATTCACTCAATTTACAGTCCTGCTAAAGCAGGGCCTTTTTCCACAAACATATTCTTTGTGTTCTCATATCTAAATAACAGGGTATTACTGTAAATCATGCATGCCCTAGGAAGAAACTGCTACATTTCCAACACAAAGTGAAGTGCCAAAGACTAGACAAAATATCCTCCCAAAAAAGAAAATACTGTTCAGCTTCCATAAGAACGCACAGTAAACCTGGCACAGTAAACCTGGCACAGTAGACTGGCTGGACAGAGGTGTACGGTGTCAGTGATGCTAACACAGCATCTGTAGTATGGAACTGAAGCTGTTTCTTCCACTGGATATTACACAGCAAGTATTGCACCACCTCTAGTCCTTCCCCTAGAGGAAGATAAATAAATGTTGATGTGAAGTTTCCCTCCAGAAAATGTTTTTTCAAAGTATATTTAAAAAAAAAAACCAAAAAACAAAAAACAGTGGTTGAGCTGTCTTATTTCTACAGCTCTGCAAGAGAAACAGCTCCTGCTATAGAGCTCTTGTTCTCATGGACAAAATATTCACACTTAGCCTCTAGAAGAGGGAGAGCTTCTTACCTGCACAATTTGTGCAGCTGTTAAGCCAGTTCTAAGTTCTCCCATAGCGAGATTAAAGGTGAAACAGATGGGCAACTGGATTTGTCATCTACATGAAGCATGACCAGTAGAAGAAAATGTCTTCAAAAGGATCCTCAAGTTCAAATAGGAGATTGTGCCAGCCTACTTTTGCCAACTTTTGAGGAGAAACTTTTCACTAAAACCAGAATCAAACCCTTTCCACACTTACGCTGTTGAATAGCAATGCAAACTAAGACAGATCATTCCCTGGCCTTTGATCAAGCCCTTTATTAGGGATACACTGGAAAGAAGTAAAGAAAACAGCATGACATTCCCTTTTTTTTTTTTGACTAAGGAATTCTTTTGTTTCTCTAGACAAAATGGTTACAAAAAAGGGTCCAGTTAGTCACACACTTGTATAAAATTGTCCAATTGCCTCCTAATAAGGCAAATTCACAAGCAGAGAGAAAAGATGAGCCCTCTTTGGTCCACAACTCTTTCAGTAACTTTCAAAAAGCTTTCAGCTTTCAGTAAATTAAGTGGGGGAAAAACTTGCAGCAGTTAACCTAGAGAGCAGAAACAAGCTAGAAAAGAGACCGGGGACTGTAGGGTATGCAAAGTGTAACCCTGCCAATTTTAGGTTTTTTTAGTTCCAAAATATTCCCGTACTCCAGGGTTTTCACTAGAATAACTCATTTCAAATGAAGAATAGCATTCTAACATTTTTATGGTCACACCTGCACACACATTTAGGAGGTCCATTTCCTGCCTTACTGTATACAAGCACAGGGAGGCTCCTGATATTTTTTTTTATTGCTCTCTAGACAATATTTTTACGCTGGTGGAGAAATAAAAGGTACAAAATGATTTTTAAAAGAAAAGAAAAAAGAGAACTGAAAGTTATAAATTATGCCAAATGCCAGTAGTTCCGGAAATGTCTGTGATTTACAGTTAGGTAGCACAAACACTTAATGTGAAGAGAGCCATCTTTGCCAAGAGTTAATTTTATAATCAAACTGCCTGAAGCTTAGGCATTGCAGGACCTGCAGCATTAAAAAAGTGGCAGTCATCCAAATACTACACAGCACCCAAAGATCTTATCTGCCAGATGTATGCAAGAATCTTTTGCTTAATTCCTCCAGCCACTCTAGATTCCTGAAAAGAAAACTGGCCAGGGGGAATGTCGGTTGGGATCCTCCGCTGCGCTCCACCGCAGACTCTGCCTGGCAGACTCACAGGCAGAGAAACAGCCAAACTATTCTATGATTCCTTCTTCTGAGGGAAGTGCAGCAGAGGAGCTGGACATTGCCTTATGGCTGAAGAAAGGGGAGGAGATCTTGCCTTCTTTTACGTGTTCTCTTCATAGGAAAAGGGATTTCCCACATGAAACAGCTTGGCAGCTGGAACAACTGACTGCAAGGAAAGGGAGACTTTACAGTGAGGGAGACCACTCCTTGGCTCATGAGGCAGATATACTTTAAATGCAGAGAAATCAACACCATATAAATGCTACTACTTAGCCTCAAAACAGTTCCCTGTTGCTGCCTCTCTATGTTTTCAACCATGATTTCTTAATGCTCCTCCACTCTTAACAAAAACAGCCTTTTAAAATACACCAGATGTGCATGGCAAACGTATTTGGCTTCTACATTTCATTTTATAAGCAAAAAATGAGGAAACGCGACTGATCTGTGATAAAGAGCAAGACAGTCCGTGTCAGCATGCTCTCCCTCCTGGGTAAATTTTTTCAGGAAAGGACAGTACAGAAGCAAGGACTTGGGAAAGGATATTCAGCATAGTGTCAACAGAAGCAGGTTTTTGACAACAGCAATAAATGAAATCAAAGATTTTCCCATCATCAAAGCTGTCAGCCCCTTCTGAAGAAGAAAATTATTACAAAGATACAGAAAATTTCACAGGAAGATCAGCATCACAGCTCAGCTTTGTGAGACAGTACCATTCCCTGCTCATCCTTCTACAAGCACAGGACTACCAAGTTGACTGAATTCTATTTGCTGTACCTCTATCCCTGACTACGGTGCTTTAAACTCAGTTAAGGCAGAGATCTAGTAAGTTTTAGTTAGAGAGATTCAGCCTCTTGCTGCCCAGCTACCCTGCACTGTTCTGGAATCTCAGCACTGGCTTGTCAGCAAGATGGGATGAAGCCCAGAGTAAAGAGATACAGCAAAATATTTGTGGGTGGCCACACGATTGACATGAGCATTTCTTTACTTCTGAAATTAAATGATTTGCCTTGTCTTGTTTTCCTCAAGTTCACAAGCCAACTTCAAACTGAATTTTATATCCTTTCCTACTTATTCAGGAAATAAACACCTCCAGCTGTTTAGTATTAACCAATTTCCCAAGTTATAACCAAGGGAAATAATTTCAGTAGCATAGCTGCATTCACAGTAAGAAACTAGCATGTCTTAATATTGTTCATCCCTTATACTATCCTAAAAAGGTCTTTCCTCATAACTTAATTACTTGGAAGTGACTAAGTCTAGCATCCTCCAGCAAGCCTGAATTTAAAAATACCTCAGTCTGGTCATTCATCAGCTGCATTTCTGGTGCTCTGCAAGACACATCAGCTTTTTAAATTATTTCTGATTAAGTTAGAGGCAGGCAAAAAGTTTTGTAAATGGAACATTTGAATTTGAAAAAATTATTATTTGAAAAAATTATTATTACCCTCCAATGTTTCTCTGCACCATGAACCTCCCAGCCAAAAAGTAAAATACTTCCAAAGCTCGGCAGTTTCCCTTCTGTATTGCCCACAAAGAAGTTCACACAACAAAATGAACCTTTCTGTATGCCAGAGGAAGAAGAGAAATGTGATCCCTTCCTTCAGCCATTCTACACAGGATCTGATGACAATTCGGAACCATACAAACCAAGACAGTTAATTTAAAATACTGAGGTACGCTGTTAGGCAGTGTGAAAAGCCGCACAAGGCCTTCTATATTTGCTACAAGCTCAATGATTATTCCAGGCCGTGAAATTTTTACACTACACATTCCTGGAATAAGTTCTTTTACAAGTAGAAAGTTACCATTTTTTCCTCTAGAAAAGTGATGTTTCCTTTAGCTGAACCACTTTATGATTGCAATAAAACACTGCAGGGTGCGGTGACAAACTGTCTAATAATCACCACACCTACAAATGAATGAAGTCAGTGTGTCCCAGCACACATTAGGTGTGGCCAGATTGGATGACAACATCATATCCTGTTGTGAATTATTACTTAATAAAAAAAAGCAGAGAAGGGGGCGGGGAGGGTTAAGCAGTGCTGAACTTTAAAACAACAGTACACGTACAGTACACAACATGGAAAGAGAAGGAAGCAGACAGCTTGCATTTGCTGGAGAATGTAAAAATTTTCTTAAAAAATCCTTTCCTAAGTGTAGAACATGCAGACTTTTTTCTTCTCTTTTCCTCCTCTTCCCCTGTCAAAAGAGATTAGAATAACTCTTCTTTGATGAGATGATTCAACACTTACATTTCAATAAATAAATTACATTAGAGGAAGGGGAGCAAGCAATAAACATAAGACACTGTTATAAACCCTCCTGACATCAAGGCAATGCTTAGTTTAGTTCAGTTTGGTATTGGAGGTCATCATGACATTGACCAAATCACTGAAGCAAAAACAGGTTTTAAGTTTGTATGAAATTTATATTAAGACCAAGCTCCAGACATGGAGGAGTTTAACTGAAAAATTCCACGATGGCTTGGCATCTTAAAGAATATTGTGCTTCATCCTGAAAATTTTATTTCCAAGAAAACAAAAGCAAATTTTGAAATCTTCTAAGTTGTCCCTCAGTAGAACTATCCCTCCCTAACTGTTTGTCAAGCTAGAGTTCAAACAATCAAAATTCAAACTCTCTACCTATATTTATAGAGAGAAAAGAAACAGGACTGCTACAAGAGCAAGCGTGATTTAAAACTCACAACTGATAGTCTAAATGTTCTTTCTCAACAACATATCATTCTTCGTATCTTTATGCTTGAATCAACGTACAAGTGTCAAAAATTTTAAGTGACACCTTTGAAGGGTTGCTTAAAGGAACAATATCTTTCAAAATAAACAGTCCAAACATTTTCTTCTATCTTTTGGAGAATTAACAAGCTTTAAGCACATGGTTTGTTGTTCATGCAACTAACAGACATAGAGGTGACAGCCATCAATACAGAAACCCACAATTCTCATAATGCAAAGAAACAACCATTAGGATGTACAGAAGTCTAAATACCAAACAACTTAATCTCTTGTCTTCCCAAGCTCTTTCTTGCATTAGAATAAAGAAATTTTACTTATACTATTACAGTCTGCCACAGTAACCACTTTCCCAGCAGCATGTTCTCCCATTCTACTCCTGTCCACCCTTCCCACTGCTGCCACCAAGCCCTATTTGGTTCCTGCGGGAAGAAAGTACCTTCCCTAGTCAGTTTTAAAAATCAGAATTTCATCAAAACAAAAATTTTACCAAATTTTCAATCCATGTAGCTTTCTCACACACACTACAGTTTATATTCTAAAAATCCTTCTGAAGTTCTTTATAAAATGTGGGGAATTCCATTTAGGCAAGAAATTATTTATCTTTATCTCTCAGCCTGAGAGACACACAGTTTAACTTTTTTTTTTTAATTGCTAATCCACAGTTAAAAATACTAGAGGAGAAAAAAAGATATCTTAAATCTGTGCAGTAGGACTTTTAGGACACAGGATTTTCCTTGGTTTATTGTGCCACAAAAGCATGGTGATTATTCCTTCCCCCCTTCCATCAGGGACTGATTTATTTAGTTGATGAATAGCTTTGCGTGCAAGAATTTGAAATCACAGTTATTTCTGTCTCAGATAGCTGCGCTGCTTGTAGTTATTTCAAAGAATAATAATTACTTTCACCCAATCTACTTGAAATTATTAAAAAGAAAAAAAAAATTTTTTGAACTCAAATCCATAAAACCACAATTTACAAAGTCATAAAGGATTGCAGAGGAGTCAAACTTGTGAAATATTAAACATTCATGGAGAATGCAAGGAGGCCTAAGGTTTTGTTCTTAAAATATATGACTTAAATTTATGACACTGCTTAATACATCATACAATCCCCTTTTTTAGAAGTGAGAGATGGAACCATCCAAGTTAGTCTTGCAGAAATGTGACCACAACAAACTGAAACCCATAATTCTATTTGTAAAAATAGGCTGTGTGGTAAGATTAATGGACTTTACTGTAATTCCTGGGGAAGCAAGCATTTTTCCTAATGTTTCTGCATGCAGTAACATCTCTTACTCACTCTGAGATCAGCTGTGGTGATTTTGAGAATAAGAAAGAAAAATGCACTGAAACAACCCAGATCAATCCAAGGCAACCCAAATTGCTTAATAACCTTTAAGTTTTTCCACTTTATAGACACAATATTGGATTTCTCACCTTCTTCAAACTAATAATTGACTGAGAAAAAAAGAGCCCCAAGCCCAGCTTTTGTTTTTGCAACTTGATGCTGAAAGTTCATATTCATCATCATATTTTTAAAATATATTAAAGTGACAACCCTGGCATAAAGGCAAGTGCTCAGAAAATTGGACTGCTGGAACAAAACTGTTCATGAAACTTTAAAGTCACTTGCATGTAACAAGACAGCCAAATTTAATCTCTTTATTGCCTGCATTCCCTAAAGGGCTGCTGCTACTTTAAGCATGCTCGCTGAGCAGGTAGCTGTTAAGTATTTCTTCTCACTGTACCCAGCCAACGTGTGGCCTCAGGCCATATTTGCTGCATGCTATGCACATTCTGTACTCAACACAGAATTGTTCTCCTTCTGGGATGTTCCGTTATAATTAACTTCATATGAATGTTTTGCTAACATTAGCATTTATCATTATAACACCCTAGGAGTTGTTATAACGTCTCCATCTTAGTCTGATGTTGCAGATGGGAACCCAAAATGTCGTGTGCCCCAGAACCTGACTTTTCAGGGACCTTGGCATTTTGCAGTCAGTGAAAGCTGCAATGCAAATGTAACACAAAGCTGATAATGCTCAGAGATAAAAGTCCCACGTATATTATGTGGCTCTTCAAAAAATAGAAGACTGTAATCACTACAAGTTGATCTGAAAACAGCTTACCCAGCTACTTTCAAGCTCTTCACCTTCCTCCCCCTGCCTTGCTCCCTGATTGCCCACCAAAGCACTGCGAAAACACACAAGGAAATGTTTCTGCTCTCATTTCTAGTAGCAGCAAGATCCAAAGCCTGGGTGAAGAGTCACACATAAGAAGTGCCCCCATGCCCCGTGTCTCCTCCACAGAGTGCAGAGCTGTCTCCTTGGGACAGGGCAGTCCTGCTGCGGGTAGCAGAGCTCCCTGGGCAGAGACCATGCTCCATCAGGGTGAAGCATTAACAAGTAGTGGTCAGCCACTGAACACAAACCCCACTGCTCTTTGTAAAGATTTAAAAACTTGGCCAAGTTTAGGAAGGTCTTCATGAGGACAGAAAAAAGCCTAGCACAAAAGCCAAGTTGTTGTCCCATTTCAAGTCCCTAAGGTTTACGCTTCCTGCACTTGAAGTTTCCAACAGGCAAAATATTTTTTCTTAGCATCATCCTGGTTTAGCCTAAGCACACACAAAACCCCTCAGCATGAAGTGTATTTCTTGACCCAAATGCTTAGTGTCACAGCACTAAGGTCTTATAATGGAAGTGTTGGGGATAATTATGATTAAGGTAGCTTGTCACTGCAACTGGTACTTTAAATGATAAAACAGTGATTTCATGCACAAGGGAGGCTCAGGGCACAATTTCACAAACTTCATGGCAACACCAGTAGCAAGTGTGGAGAGAGCAGTCCAACCCTCTTTGCTACTGGTTACACAGCAAATCGAACTGGGGAAAACACATCTGGATGAAAAGCAGCACCACCTCACCACAGGAAGACTAGTGCTGGCACACAGAACGAGTAAAAGGCCCACAGCAGGGGAGCAGGTACAGTACCTTTGTCAGCAGCAGCACGGGGTAAGCCAGCTCCTGCCAATCATTAAACAATGCCCAACAACTGTTAACAGTTTCTAGTGATTTCAGACCTTGCTTCTGTCTTCAACACAGTCAGGTTGATATCCATTTTACTGCTCAAAGTCTTGCTTTGCCATGTTTTTCCTCTTATTTGCACAGTATCCAAAGCATCCAGGAAAGATTATAAGAATAGTTTATATTTTATTTGTTCCATTTCCCTACTTTTGGAAGCTTTTCACATGGAAGCAAGGGAAGCAAGTTTAAGAGACAGGAAAGACTGACTGAGGGCTTGAGAACCATCTCAAAGCACTTGCTTTTCACAGAACTACATTACAACTATTTTTTCATTGCAGCAGCTCAAAGCTGGGCAGCTTTCTACTTTGAATGCAAGCCTTGCTGTCAACATAGAAAGCTCCAATTTGGACAGGTGATCTGCTCTATTTTGACAGAGCAAAACAGAAAAGCTAAGAACAGTAAAAAGAGACTTTAATTCATACCTTGGAGCTCCTGTCTCCCAGGCTTCTCATGAGTTATGAACATCAGAGGGAAGGGTTCCACCTCCAAAAGTATCTCTTTAAAAGTGGTATGTAGAACAAATAGTGGCTTCCCAGTTTTAGTCATCTGATTTCAAGACAAACTTGCTACTCAAATAGAGGGATGAAGAGCAGAAAATTAAAGAGTCACTTCATGCCACTGCTGTTGTCTGAGCCCCAGCTGGAGCTCTGTATTCTGCTCCCCTGTGCCTGTGCACCAGTCCCAGGTGTCACAGTTTGAGGAGCTGCCAAACGAAGCTGCTCTGTAGGGCACACTGGCGGTTAGTGACGTCCTACCCAAGCCAGCAAGTGAGCAGCCAAGGTTTTACAAAAATTGCAACCTCTTTAATTAAAAACATGCAGGTCAATAGTGACTCTTCTAGATATACATGGCATTGGCTTAATTAAGCCAGTTGGTTCTTTTCTTTCCACAACAATCAATGAAAACCATTTTCACTGATTAACCCAATAGCATCCTGGCTCTTAAGATTTTAGTGTAACACTGAAGCACTGAGCAAGCAAAGCAGTATAGATGGGAGAAGAAAACCCACGGGTTTTCCATCCATGGAGAGCAATTATTTAATTTGAAGTCTTATTTGCTTTCCAAACAAGGACCTCCTGAAAATAACTATGGGCCATAACTTTTTTGTTTGCTTTCAAAAGAACACTTGGCACAAGAGCTTATCAAGGCCAAGTATTTACTCCCTTTCACCATAAAGCAGATACAAGAACAAACTAACTTCCAGCCAAGTAAACTGCATTTTTCATTAAGAAGGTAACTTTTTGAGGATGTGCATTTGCAGTTTTTTAGTAACCAGAATATAAAAATCATACCATACACACTAGAGATTGAAGAAGCTGCAGATTCAACACAGAAATCCTCAGTCCTGGTCTCCACCCACACTAGCACCCACTTAAGAAGATGAGTTGTTCACACAGATAGAGGAATGAGACTCGTAATCACTGTAGTGCAGTTTGTCACCTCAGGTTTCTTTGTGGTACTACAGATGCAAGAAAATGGGCCAAATATTAAAAAAAAATTGTTCTGTACATATTTGCTGTTCAGTGACACACTAGGTATGAAAAAAAAAGCAAACCCATACTGTTACTAGATCTCTTCTTTGTATTAAATATTATGACAACTTCATTCCTTTGCATTATTTGCTTCTTCAAGACTTCACAGTTCTTTCAGGATGACACAACCACACACATCAGTTCTACTAACATTCCACATACTCCTTTGCACTACCTTAAATCAGTAAAATTGCTTGTATGGAGAAAGAACTGAAGTCAGCAACAGATGCACGAGAGTAACTTCATTTTTCTAATGTGTTTTAAAATAGCTAATATAGGCAAGGCTTTTTATATAGCTTGGCACAGGTAAAAAAATGTTTAAGCCTTAGGATCTGAATTTTGACACAGTCCACCTCTCTCTGGTCACTCTGGATCATATTTCTCCCCAAAAACAAAACAGGATGCAACAGGATAGGCTCTCTCTCTTGCTGCCCAAGGACTTCAAAGAAAGGTCTCTCGGGCATCATTCCTGGGGAGCAAAATCTCCCTGTCAGTCCCCTGAGCAGCTTTCTGAAATTGCCAGTGCCAACTGAGGACCCAGAACAGCGACCAAAGTACTCAGATTCACCTTATCTCTCACTCCTCCTCCCTCCTATGCAGGTTTGTCCTATAAACCATTAAAAACTAGTGTGAGGAATAGCACTGCCTGTTGGCTCATCAGAAGATTCAATATCCAGTAGCTCCCAGTCACTTTTCTCAAAGCAGTGTTCATTTGGGCCTCACCTGCTCAAGCAAAATCCATTTAAGCAAACAGCAGGGATAGTCCAGTGCACCCCAGAATGAGACAACAGCCTTGTGCATTGCCAGGTGCTCAAAGCCTGAAGTAGAACTTGGGTACACAAGGGTCATGTTCGGCTGCTTCAGGAAGCTGCAATTTCTGCTTATCACAGAGTAAGTTGAAGGTGCCTATGAGTCACCTCAATGCAATACTGTCCTCCCTCTCAGCAGGTGATGCCGGGTGCCCAGCCATCTGGCTGTGCCTTGGAGAAGCTGCTGCTCTCTAAGTAATTTCAGCATGGAAAAAAAGAAGTAAGGAGTATAGCAAGGAAGACAAGCCCTTTGCACCATATCAGTGATCACTGTAAAGACCCAACCAGAGAGTGGTCTATTAAAGGCAGCTAGCATGCACACACTAACATATTCCCTCCCTAAAAAACCAAAACTGCTTAAACAAATCCTCAACCTGTTAATAAAGCACAGGATTGTTCTTCGAAAGCAAAGGATGAATTTGCTCCAGTAGGATTTTTACGCTTTGTTAACAAGTTATTGAATGAGCCAACAAGACTCACTACATCCAATTTGGGCTTCAAATATTCAATACAATCCTGGCAACAACTCTCCTATGTACCGAAAGAGCTACTACTCCAGCAGATATTAGTTCCAGTTGTAACTCAAAAAAGTAGTTCATTAAAATGCTGCCATAGTATGATAATAGTGTTTTCAAATACCTGTAAATCATTTAAAATGCCTGCATTCTGTTGAAATTCAGAAGGATTTAACTACTACTCATATTAAGCAGGGCTGGCCAAAACACTGACAGAAAAGCTATTCTATACCTCAAATCATTTCACTTCTCCAGACAGCCTTAAGAGTTCATTACTACTATTAGCGTTTTGACTGCATGAGATTTAAAAGTGAACCTACGACAGGCACTTTTCAGAGGCACACTGGAAAACATTGCTGTTTGTTAGGTTCCTTCCAAAGTCCACCAAAGCAAAATTCTCCATACTCTACACTAGCTGCACCAGCAGCAAACTATCAATTGCAGTAAAGCTTCTGCAGTGGGTTTTTTAGATTCGGGAGAGCGAAGGAAGAGAATCCCAACTTTTTAACATCATCTGATTTCAGGGAGAAAGAGCTGCCAAGTCCAATGGTCTGAGCCTGGAGATAAAAGGACCATCGAACCCTTGCAAGCCATGAATAACTGGGGCAACAGGATATTCACATGGGCAGGGAGAAACAGATGTGGCAAACTGTTAAACCATTCAGGAACTAACTGTGACTTCAAGCAGCAAGTTTGATCCAAAGAACTCCAGTCTTCCACTACCAAGAGTATCTGTTCAATGTTTAGCATATTTTTTGTGTTTTAAAACAAACTCATATTTTATTTTAGGCCTCAGTATCTTTCTCCCTGCTGTGCAAGATATCTCTGTCAAAAAATGCCATTTCCAAAACTGTTTTCCAGTTAATGAAGAGGCAAAATGCACTTCCTTTTGTAAAAGAAGTCTGAAGAATAAGATATTAAAAGCACTGCATTAAAGTGGGCAGAAAGCCTGTCAGCATACTAAGAAGTAGCTTACACCTCACTTAAATTGGTCCAGGCACTCACGGCAGAGTTGTAACTCCAGTCCAATGTAAATAAAGCTATTTTCATTTACTTGGGTTTCTTGCATCTAAAACATTAGCCAGATTTCAAAGTTGAACTGGAATTAGTGTTTCACAGGTAGACAGCAAATTAAAATGGTTTCCTATGAAGTCATCAAGCTTAAATACAGATGACCTAATATAATTGGTGATGTTCAAAACACAGATCAGGTGTTGATAAATCTGACTACTGCAGAAGTAAGTGAATGCCGCAGTAACTAGGATCACTCTACAATATGCTGAGGAACAACTGCTGCTCAAGCTTAGCTTAGGTAGCATTAAATAGGCAGTTTCTCATTGCATTAACTGTTAGTGCAAGCCAGAGTCTGACATAAATACATATTTAGAGAGCCTCAGCTTTTTCTATCCAGCCATGAGGCACTGGAATCTTACAGAGGAGCCTCAGCTCATTAGACTGTGCTATAAACATATTTCCAGCAGTCTGGATACTGTACCAAAATAAACAGAGGTATTGAAAGCAGTTCTCTTGTATTTTTAAAGGGGCCCAGGAAGGACAGTCAATTGGGTTTACCACCCAATGTGTTTTTTCTAATTATACAAGGAGGTGATCTGAGAACTCCTCTATATTAAGACAAAACAACAGATTTCATGAGCAGATGAACAAATGCCTCCCATGGATATGCATCCTGCATCCTTGTGTAACATCAACCCCACCCTAGCAGTTGCTGCTCACACTCCTTATGACATTTTCCTCTGTGTATTGCCTCTCAATACATATATCTCAAACTCTCCTCTACATCCTCTTTCAGAATATTGTGTTATAACCCTGAAGAAACTCTTCTTCCAGTTTCCTTTCATGTTCCCCTAGCAGGCAAACAAGGGGAATTATATCTCAACAGTTTTCCAGGGAGGATGGCAAACTTGGACATCTGTCCAGATGTAACTGTTGAGTTCACACAAAAGCTGTTTTTCCCTTGGGTAATTCATGGTTTCTTTCCCATGCTCAGACACCAAATTTACTTTATCATCTTAAAGGTTTCAGTGCCCTTATTGAACTTGATAGAAATGAGTAATTCATTTAAAAGTGCAGAATGGAAGGAACAGAAAAACAAACACAAAGTCTCATTTCCTTAGGATGCCAGACTAAAATCAGGAAAAGTGTTCCAAAAAAATCCAGAATGCCACAACACTTTCTCTAGTTTCCTGAATGATACAGTGCCACCAAATCTCTTGGCATCAGTTAAAAACAGTGCCAAGAAAACATGCTCATACACCTGTACAAGGAACACAGAAATAATTTACAACTATATTACCAGGAAGACTAGCCAAAGGGGAAACAGTTAAAAATATTAGTACTTGGCATTTTCTCTAGATTAGGGGGGGGAAAAAAAAAAGCTAGCAGACATGGGTGAGGACTAGAAAATGGACACATGCCACCTCCATTCTGGCACGGTGAAATGCACTGCTGTCACACCTACCGAATTTAGTGCATAACAGTGTCGTCTCTTGACAGGTGTAGTATGAGCAAAGGCAATTATGATGGGTTGCTTCAGGGTAGGAAAAGAAAAAACTGTGAACTAGGCTGAAATTTTAGTATTTCTGCTCTGGAAACTCCATTTTTCACAGAGCTTTTGACCTAGTCACTTTTACTGACATTGACAGAAATTTATTATTTCTGCTTGCTCCTTCCTGTCTACTCTCCTCTCCAATAACAGGGTACAGCTGCCAAAGTTACCCAAACACATCCCTGGAAAACTGTGGTAAGTGTTTCATATTTTGTCCCTCTGCTACATGGATGATAGTGTATGCAGTCTCCACATCTTTAAACGTTTTCTTGCCCCTAGAGGAGAGGCAGATATTCTCTGGAAAGTTTGTTCTAAAATTCTCAGTCCTGTAACCAAAAACTAGCATTCAATGGGTGTTAAAACAAAAAAAATATAATCAAGTTTTCTATAAGGTTAGGAAGAATTATAAAGCTTTTAAACACCTAGTCAGAATTAATGCAGTCGACTTTTGAGGTTAAGTAGTAATACCTGCAGCTGCAGGCCTTCCACCACCAAGCTCATCTTGCAGACGCACAAGAACTTATGGACATTTGTGTCTTGCACATGAGTGAAAGTCCCAGCTTGCACTCCAATAACCCCCCCCAGACCATGACAAAGAAGTTATTAAAGAAGCTATGCAAATGGCAGATACTTGAGTCACATCTGAAGAAGCCACATTAACTTGACTCAGAATCACAATGGAAATTCTGAGGAATTTCATAAATCACATTCAAATTTCATTGCTGCACTCTCATACTAGATAATTTTCCTGAATAATGTTAAGAATTACTAAAAACCAAGTAGTTCATAGGCAGAAAAAATTAACAAAAATCATTTTCCTCACAACTTGTTTGACTGACCTTAGCAGTGCAGCTGGGGATGATGATGATCAAAAGGGCTTTTTTAGTTGGTATCACTGTCATTGTTTTGTTGGTTTCCTTCTCCTGTGT
>NW_010302583.1:4496-5163 GCF_000700745.2 Antrostomus carolinensis | reverse complement strand
AGAGCCGCCCTTTCTGCTGTGGTTTTACCGAGCGGTAGATTAGTGGAGAAATATACATTTAAATTGTACCCTTTGAAACACCAGCCTGCTTTGCATCGGCTTTGTTTTCGTTAGAAGCAAGAAAAGGGAAGCTTAAGGGTTTGGCCATATCCAGACTTGATACTTGGGTCAAAATTAAGTTTTGCTTCACTGGTGTGAAACTGGAAGGTTGCATGGGTCTTGAAGCAGCCCTAGATCTTCACAAAACAGCAAACATCATGCAATTCACTGCACTGAAGAGTGTGAGGAGTGAAATTATTAACTGCTGCTGCCTGTGTGATGTGACAACCTGAAAGGGCCTTTTCCTCTTGTAGCAACTTTTTTAAACCCTGGGCATTTTGCACAGCTCATGTGTGTGTGCAGAGCATCAAGCACAACTTCATACTATTGTATGACTGAAAGGAGCAGGGGGGCTTCTTTACACTCTCCTGCAGTTACACTTGAGTGGGGTCTACCTGGGGCAGCCTGCAAAGAGCTAGAAGAGGGATAGAGGGAACAGCTGTGTGCCACCGTATGCTTTCCACTAATCAGGTTTTGTCAGGGACAGTGACAAAACCCACCTTTCTGAAGAGATCACCTGGGTGAGTTGTTGAAAGATCAACTTTCTCAGCCTTGGCAGTTGTGGCAG
>NW_010302583.1:594-4458 GCF_000700745.2 Antrostomus carolinensis | reverse complement strand
CAGCACTGGTGGTAGCAGCCTGCTCCTGCTTTCCTCCACGCACCCTGGGAAGCCATGTGACTCCCTTCCTCTTTCTTGAAACATTCTTCTAAAACAGAATCTCAGTAGTTAAAATCAGAGTCTTCAGGTTTCCACAGGCAGGAGGAGCACTCGTCCCCCTTTGCTACTACCAAGGTGGGTGCTTTGGGGGACACAATGCAGGAGAAATAGCCATGGGCAGCGATGCAGGAGGAATGTGTTTGGCACAGTCCTCCTTTTCAGTGCCGTCAATATCATTCCTTGAGCTGCTCATGGTGTGTTGCCCCACAGAGAAGGAAACCCGCCCCAGGTACAGGTACAGGAGCTTCTTGTCTGCTCACGCTTGCATGAAGTTGTTTCCCTGCCTTCACACTGCTACGGTGCAAGTTACTGTTGCTTTTGAGTGCAGTAGTCATTTGCTGTAGATCACTGAAAACAGCTTTCCCTGTAGGTCAGGAGATCATCACTAGCATAAGAGTTGCCCATCTGAGGCAAGTTTAAAACTTCCCTCGTGCATTTAGAGGTTTCTTGGAGTGTCTACTCCATTGCACTGTGAAGAGCTGGGAAATACAAAGGTACAGAACCACTTGGTTGTCTGTCTCTCATCTGCCACTCTGATGTGTTTTTTACTCTCCATTTTTTTCCCCACACAGAAGAGATGTTTTAAACAAAAATATCAAGGTACCTGCAGCCATTAGCTCAGCAGCTTGGTGTACTAACTACAGAGCAAAGTACTCAAGCTGCAAATGTTTCCCACATTGTTAAGTCATGACGTACAGAGAGAACGAGGGAGAGGCTAGATCACAGCCCTGTACACTGACCAGCAATTTTCTCTCCTCTCCCAGCAGCCCTTTCAATGACCGGCCGATGTGCAGGATCTGCCACGAGGGCAGCAGTCAGGAAGACCTGCTTTCCCCCTGTGAGTGTACGGGGACTCTGGGGACTATTCACCGCAGCTGCCTGGAGCACTGGCTGTCGTCTTCAAACACCAGCTACTGTGAACTCTGCCACTTCAAGTTTGCAGTGGAGCGCAAACCCAAGCCATGGGTGGAGGTCAGTCCATGGGGCACGTCCCCCAAAGCTTAGCTTTAATGAGCAAATCATGTTTGAGCAAATCACGTTTTTTTTTTCCTTAGGTAGGCATTGCAAAGCCTTTGCAGCTCCACCAAAGCCTAAGCAAGCTGTGAGTTTTGGGCTTGGCTAGATGAGGGCGGGAGCTCAGGGAAAGGGCAGGAATAATAAAACCCTTATTTTGAACCAAATCAAAACAAGGAATAAGAAGGGGATCGGTGGGTTTGCTTCACTGTAAACATGTGTGAAGATCTGGGGAACAGTGTGCAGCCAATTTATAGTATACCAACCAGCTTGGTAGAGGATGGAAGTGGGGTAAGTAACAGTTTCTGTGGAATGCAAGACAAGTGTCAGTATTCAGCATGTTAAATATAAGTCGGGAATTTATTTATTTATTTATTTTTGCTTTTGGGAGAGAGGTAACAAACTGAGGAGCCTTAGAAACCCGGTTTCCCTGTCAAGCCCACAAGAAGGAATTGTTCTTGCTCAGTGTCTGGCATGTTTAGCTGTTTGTGAGTGACCTTTTGGCCTCTTCTTGCTTGTATACCAGACTCGGCAGTGAATTGGACAATTGTTTCTCCTTTATCAATTAAAATCCATTTTTTGACAAATATAGATGCTTTAGTGACTGCATGAAAATTGCCAGGGTTTTTTTGTTGTTCTCAGGAAAAGGAAAAAAAAAAGAAAAAAAGCCAAGATCACTACCTTTACACTTATGTTAATGATCTTTCTCCTCTCCTATTTTAATTTGTAAAAAAAAAAAAAAAGTAAAAATTATTTTTTTGTTGGAATTAAAAGTGAATTACAGATAATAATATTTTACAAAAGTAACGAGAAGCGTCTTACTGTATCAGTTGGTGACACAGGTGTGTAGATGCTAAGCTCAGATTCAGGGCAACGTGTCCTTCTTGTGCATCTCCATTGTTCCTGTAAGCTGTACGGAGATACGGTATTAAAAATAAGGGGGAGAGGGACATCTTGTTTTGCTGTTACTCACAGATGAGGGGATACAAGATAAAACTGTCTACTGTGAAGTGGGTCAGGGACCCGTGGAAAGAGGGAGTGAGCAGTTCTCATTGAAAACTATTGCACTGGGTTGTTAGGCATGTGCATTTTGTGTCTAAGTCTGAGAATATTATTTTCATTCTTCCTTAGGATTGGCAAACTGAGATAATGTGACACAGTATTTAGCACAAGACCCGTAGTCTTGTCAGGCCTTAACCAGAGCAGTCCTAGGTCAGCTGTGTTGGGTTGCCTCTGGCTTATTGTTTGGCGCTTCTAGCAGGACACCAGCATCTACCAGGAAGCGGGTCTCAGTCTGAGAAACACAGCTGTTGAGTGTTCTCAGGCTGTCAGTGACTGAGCAGCAAAATCTTTATGACTGAGCATTCTCCAGTAAAGATGATAACAACTTATTTCGGCCAGCTACACTGTGCCTGCACCAAGCAGTTTTTGGAACTTGCCTTTAGAAAAGAAAGACAAGCAATGCTGAGGCACTGCAAAGTAAACAGTTTGATTTTAGAGTTCAGTTTCTTCAAGCTATTCCCTTGCAACAGCTGCTCATGAGGCTTGTTTTCCACAAGTGGGACATCACATTTTTCAGAGCTAATGATGATTGAAGAAGTTGAAAGTGAAGCTAAACCTGCCCAGGCTGGAGGATTCTGGTTGCTTGATCATCCCTGATGAACTGAGGCTTCCTTTTTGCAAAAACAGTAACAAATAATAGCAACAACAACAATAATAACAATGATAAAGCGGTCTTTTGTTTCTCAGCTGTGGCCAAGTGACAATCAGGTGCAAGAACATTTCTGAAACATACTACACATTGTTAACTGATGTTTTTCTCTTTACTACCTAATCTTTCATTACTTCTCAGTTACCATGCTGTGGTGGTTTAAATGCAGCTGGCAGCTAAGACCATGCAGTCATTCACCCACTCCACCTCTCGTGAGATGCGGGAGAGAAACAGCAAAGAGGCTTGTGGGGTCAAAATAAAGTCAGGGACGGCTCACTCACCAGTTATGGTCACAGGCAAAACAGGCTCGACTGGGGAAGAAAAATCAATTTTATTTGTTACCATTCATCCCAGTAGCACAGTGAGACATAACAACCACATCTTAAGACACCTTCCCCCCACCCCTCCTTTCTTCCCAGGCTCAAATTACTTTGCTCCCGATTTATCTACCTTCTCCCACCGCAGTGGCACAGGGGATGGGAATGGGGGTTGCAGTCAGGTTTTTTGCCACTCATTTCTCCTCAGGGGAGCAGCTTCTTGCACTCTCCCCTGATCCAACTTGTCCCTCCCACAGGTTAAGAGAATCCAGGAACAAAGTGTTCCAACACGGTCTTCCTACAGAGTCATGGACTCCTTTGGGCGCAGCTCCAGCATGGGGACCTCCATGGGCTGGAGATGGATCTTCTCTCTGGCATACTTCCTCTCCCTACCCTAGCATGAGTGTCTCTGGTGTCTTCTTCTCTGTCATGAGCTCTCCACAGTCACAGCTGCCTTTGGGCACAGCCTCCTGGTCCAGTGTGGAGTCATGTTGTGGTCGTGTCTCCTGTGCTCCTACTTGGTTATCCGCTCTGCCAATGAATCTCCATGGGCTGCAGGGGAAACTCTGTTCACCTGTCCTCCACCTCTTTTCCTTGCTGACCTGGATGTCTGTGGTTGTCTCTCTCACCTCCCCATGTTTCCTGATCATTCTCTTCCTCAATAAACCAGTTCTTCTAATAAATATGGATTTGAAGAGGCACATGATGATAAAGCCGCCATGA
>NW_010302583.1:0-304 GCF_000700745.2 Antrostomus carolinensis | reverse complement strand
ATGGATTTAAAGAGGCACATGATGATAAAGTCGCCATGACTGATTGGCTTAGCCTGGGCTGGAGGCAGGTCTGCCTTGGAGCCAGGGGAGCTTCTCGAATCTTCCCACCAGTGCCATTACTGTAGCCCCTTCCTCTGCTACCAAAACTGGCCGCTGCCCCCCCTCTCCCTCTGCCCCCAAACCCAGCACACATGCTCACAGTATTTTAGTGCACTGTATTGCATTTGCATGGAAAGGTTTTAGTAGTGGGGGGGGACTACAAGGGCAGATTCCGTGAGAAGCTGCCAGAAGCTTCCCCTGTGTC
>NW_010302582.1:815-4283 GCF_000700745.2 Antrostomus carolinensis | reverse complement strand
GGGAGCGCTGGTGGCACAGTTTGCACTCAAAGGGCTTCTCACCTGTGGGAGATGGAGAGGTCAATGGGGTTCTCCAGGTGCTAATTAACCACCCAGCATCGATGCTGCCGTGGTGGGCACAGCCAATAGCCAGGTAATGAACAGTGAAACCGATCGTGTTATTGATCCCTATTCACAGTCGCTACGCACTGGCGCATCCGACCATCCGTTATCCCCTGGTCCGTGCTCCAGCACCACTGGTGACCCCCCCATGGCACGTACCTGTGTGGACCCTGTAGTGGGTCTCCAGCTGGTGCTTGAGGCTGAACTTCTTGCCGCAGCCGTTGCACTCGTAGGGCTTCTCGCCGGTGTGGATGCGCTTGTGGCCCTTCAGCGTGCTCTCGTCCCGGAAGCAGCTGCCGCAGAACTCGCACTCGTACGGGTGGTCACCTGCAAGGACACACGTGCACGTCAGAGTTGCCATGGTGGCCACTGCACCAAAACTATGTGCCCAGCCCAGGATTCATCCCTGGCACCCATCGCCGCCATCCGGGGGATGAAGCATCCCAGTCACCCCAGCACAGCACGCTGGTTCCCGCATACCCATCCCTGCTGGGGTCTGCAGCGGGGTGAAGAGGCGGGAGGGCACCATGACCGGACACACGTGCACGTCAGAGTTGCCATGGTGGCCACTGCACCAAAACTATGTGCCCAGCCCAGGATTCATCCCTGGCACCCATCGCCGCCATCCGGGGGATGAAGCATCCCAGTCACCCCAGCACAGCACGCTGGTTCCCGCATACCCATCCCTGCTGGGGTCTGCAGCGGGGTGAAGAGGCGGGAGGGCACCATGACCCTCCCGCCACCGATTCCCAGGTTCCTCACCCAGCATCGCCGGCACAGACCCGGCCCCGGGCGTCTCCCGCGCTCCAGACCAGGCGGCTGATAAATGATTTTTTGGCGGAACGATTTGAAGGAAAGGTGAGGGCTCCAGCTACTTATTTATTACAGCCGCGAAGGCAAGGACAATAAAGATAGATTGATCGTCCGAGACTTTGTTCATGAATATTTAAATATTACTGATTTGTCTTGTCACTGTAATTACAATTTCTCTGTGCCGCATATCCTACAAGCACAGTTTATGGTAAAGAATGGCCAACTGTATTTCACTTGTCCTGCTGCAGATGTGCGGAGCTGCCAAGCGTGTAATGTTCCCCGCATTTCATACATTTTCTTCAGCTGTGAAGGCTTAAGTCATCCACAATGACCTACGTTTTTTCATTATCCCCGTGTCAAACTGCACTCGTGCCTGGGCATAAATTGTCCTTCTCGTTATATACTCACATGCCTGCGCTTTCGCTTCCTCTTTCAAATGATATTTTACTCTCTCCCCGCATGCCGCAGCCCAGACCCGTGGCCACTTGCCCCCTCCTGCAGCTGCTGGCTGGGCACCGGGGGAGGAAGAGGAGGATGCTCCTGATGCCTTTTGGACCCCCCTCCAAAGGTGAGTCATGCGGTGCCCATCATCAGCTGCAGATCAGCCCCCCATACCCAACCCCAAATGATCCCCTGGGTTTTTGCCCCCATAGCCAGCAGCTGGATGGCGTTTCCACAGCCTGGATTTTTAGGAGAAGCTGGGTAAACGGGAGCTGGAGCATCAGCATCCTGCATCCATGCGGGATGAGGCCACACGGCACAACCAAACACCCCGACAGCACCAATGATCCCCGTGTTGCTTCACAGCCAGGAAAAGCAGCAGGGTCGGGGTGGGACACACAGCCCAGGTCACCGGATTACTGGCTATAAATAGCTCCAGGGCTCAGCCCTAACGTGCTTATCGTCGGGGTGCCGGTGCTGTTCCCCATGCCGGGACCCCAAGCCCAGACACACGTGTGGGTCCCGATGGAGCTGCCCTCTCGTGAGGCTGCCAGCGGCCGTTTGCCTAGCAGGGGAAGGGAGGAGGGGTACCCAACTCGGTGGCACTGTCCTCCCTGCCAGCAATGACAGCGCAGCCGAGGAGGGTGCATGAGCCTACCTAGAAATGTTATCATAGAATGGTTTGTGTTGGAAGGGACCTTAAAGATCATCCAGTTCCAACCCCCCTGCCATCAGCAGGGACACCTTCCACTAGACCAGGTTGCTCAAAGCCTCATCCAACCTGGCCTTCAACACTTCCAGGGAGGAGCAGCCACAGCTTCTCTGGGCAACCTGTGCCTCACCACTCTCACAGCAAAGAATTTCTTCCTCACATCTCATCTCAATCTCCCCTCTTCCACTTTCAAGCCATCACTCCTTGTTCTGTCACTCTCTGCCCTTGTCCAAAGTCCCTCCCCAGCCTTCCTGGAGCCCCTTCAGGTACTGGGAGGCCACTAGAAGATCTCCCCGGAGCCTTCTCTTCTCCAGGCTGAACAGCCCCAACTCTCTCAGCCTGTCCTCACAGCAGAGCTGCTCCAGCCCTTGGACCATCTGATGGATGAGGAACACATCGCCCACGTGGCTTCAGAAAGCCATGGTGCCAGAGGGCTGCAATGCCCCGGGGAGGTTCCCCCCACACAGCCCCACTCATCCCCAGGGATTTGCTTTTTCCTGCACCTGGTGGGGTTTTGCAGCCAGACCCCAGTGCCAGAGCTCACCGCTCAGCCAGGACCTCTCCCCCTGCCATCCCCCGGTCCCACCAGCAAGGAGCCGAGGATGCAGCACGGTGGAGGCTTCGAGGCCACGGCGTGAGGTGGTCCGAGCCTGGCCCCGGTGGGCTGCGGTGCTGGGGCAGCAGCTACACGTAGAGCAGGTCGCCCTAATCCCATTAGGGCCGTGCACCAGCTGATTATGTGCATCTACCGCCCGTAAGCCGATGAAGCGGGTCTGATCGCACATCCCCTAAGAAGGTCACATGTCACCTTATACCGGATCAACTTATTACACGCAGCTTTTTTTTAGTTTTTTTTTTCCCCCGTTTCATTTTTTTTTCAATCCAAACAATTCTCCTCAACGCTTTTAAGCCAGTTTTGCCCTTTTTTCCCCCTTTTTTTGGTAACACGGGGAGGTGTGGGCCGTGCCAGCGTACCTGTGTGGGAGCGCAGGTGCCTCTTGAGCGCGGTGTGGCTGGGGAAGGTGCGGTTGCACTCGCTGCAGATGTAGCTGCGCACCCCGGCGTGCACCTCCATGTGCTGCTGCAGGGCGCTCTGCGTCTGGAACCGCTTCCCGCACAGCAGACAGAACACGGCCACGTCCGAACCTGCCAGGGAAACAGAGACACGGCTTAGGCATCGCCCAGGACCCCCGTCCCACCGTGTCTTCAGGGTCCCCGCTCGCAGCCGGGACGCTCCTGCAGCAGGAGGGACCCCGAGAGCTGCGGGGTCTGGGTATCACTGGGACTGTGGCCACACCGACCCTGTTGTCACTAGCCCCACAGGGGGAATGCTGGAGGAGGGTGGGGGGCTTTTATTGCTGCAGAGGCAGGGGGGAGCCCCAGCCCCGTGGTGGCCAAAA
>NW_010302582.1:0-765 GCF_000700745.2 Antrostomus carolinensis | reverse complement strand
GCCCTGTGATGCCCAAACACGAGGCAGCTGTGGGGTCATCACCACATCCCCACACACCTGCAAGAGCTGCTGAGCTCAGACCTTGTAACTCCCCTTGTAACAGCCAAGGGAGAGGGGACCCCCAGAAACCAACCCCAACTGGGGAGCAGGGGGTGGATGCAAGAGGGCGATGCGCCCACCCCTGTGTGCATGCGATCCCACGCCCCAAAACCTACACAAACCCCATCCTACCGACCACCAATACCAAACTGGCTGTGCCAGCACAGCAGCCAAAGCAGGAAATCCCCGAGCCCAGGTACCCACATGCCACCAAGAAACCCCGAGCCCAGGTACTCACACACCCCGACCTTGGGGTTATTAAACAATTTGTTTCCGTTTATGCAGAGCTGATTGTTCAGAGCCCCTGAGTCAGGGCAAATTGTGTTACGCGGGGAGATGAAGCAAATCAACGTGAGCTTTTTGGAGACGTGAAAATGGGAGGAATGTGGCAAGAAAATTATCTAGAAAATTGTATTAGCAATTCATTAGCAGCAGCGAGATGTTGCAGGTACCACTAATGGATCTGTGCTGCCTTTAGGGATCAGGGTGGGGGGGGTTCCCAACCTGGGGGATCCTACAGTGAGGTGGATCAGCTGGAGGGGAACCCACCGGGACCACCGTGGTGGGAAATGGTGGGTAGTGGGCACCCATCACCGCAGCGGTGCCAGCATCGTGGTCCTGCCCGGTGTGCACGCAGGTGCCAGCTAAGGATGCTCCCCCGGCACG
>NW_010302581.1:0-16847 GCF_000700745.2 Antrostomus carolinensis | reverse complement strand
TGGATTTGTACCTGGGGTTGCCCTGACCCAGAAATGAGCTGACAGTGAATCCCTGCTCACTGCCCATGACTCCCCTGGCACGAGTGTCAGTAACAGCCAGAGCAAGTCTTGGGTACTTGGCAGGTAAAGCCTCTGCAGCCTTATACAATTTGAGTGGTAGGAGGTGAGTAACAAATGCATGAGTGACGGTGAAAGGAAAAGCTGCCAGCAGTTTAGTTTTAGGTTACCTCATGCTTTTCACTGTAAAAGGTGGATTGTGATCTCCTCTTCCATAAAGCAAGTCATGGATGCTAAGCAGGTAAAATCTACAGATGTGTCTGCTGAGAAATTTCTGGTTTCAACCATTCTGAAGTACTTGGTGCTGTAAATTCACACTCCTGCATGTTCATTTTTTTTTTTTCTTTACGAATCCTTATTTTTTGTACAGAATGGACTCAATGGGAGCTGAATTAAAATTGTATAAAACCTCTTAAATCTACCATTCCTACACTTCAAGTAGCTAACTTATCAATCTGAATAATGCTTGAATATCAGAAAAATAAAATACAGCTTTTATGGATGACTTTTTTAGTTGTTATTATGAACAAGAGCTGTGAGGTTTACTTTGCAGTCTTAGCTCTCAGTTGAGGCAGACCTTTGTGTTTGTCTGGCTTTCCTACGACTTGCTACCAAGAATGCAACCTCCTCATTAGTGGTGGTGTTAGTTACAGTTCTTTCCTGATGAAAAACTTAAACCAGAGTAAACTAACACAGAACTTGCTGAAAATCATGTGCTTAATATTTACTGTTCTGCTTTGTTCCTTCCCCGGAGTTTTTAATGAGTGGCTGGTTCAAGAATAGTGAGCATGAGCCGTTAGTGGAAAGACATAAAAATGAGCAACTTATATGTTGCCTTAATATGGTACATTTTAAAATTGGTACAATAAATTATATGTAGCTTTTTATTCTTTGACATCTTTCTTCCAAATAGTCCATTAAAGTCAGCATTCCCACAGTATGAATTTACTGAATGGGCTGATTCTTCTGTTTTCTATTTGATGGCAAAGGAAAAGGCTTTATTTAGAGGAAAAAAACTGCCAGGAAAGCTGCTGCCTTTTTTTTTCCCTCCGCTTCTTTTAGAGGGGGTAATTGTCTGCTATGGTTTGGGTCTTATTCTTATCATAGTAAAAGGAGATACCATAGTATGGCTATGTTTATAATTACAATTTAAAATAAAAGCAGTTAAAACCATGTTCTTAAAATGACTTTTTTATCAGGAAGCAACTTTCACTGCCTTTTATTAATTATGATTTTACTGAAATCTATTGGACTGATTGCTAGTAAATTTAAAGGCCACTCAAATTAATTCAACTACCCTAAAATTATTCCACTGATTTTTTTGGAAGGAATAATTTTTTTGCAATATATTCCATAATAGCTGACCACAGAATGTGGCTTTCTGGTAGTATGAAGCCAGAAATAAGTCTGCAGTCAATGAAAAACATGAAATTTTTTTGAAACGGATTGCTTAATTTACCATTCTTCCCCATGTCTACTGAAAAGATGCTTTCTTGCAGAAAACCATCTCGCTGATTAAGAAATTCCTTGTACTATGATCAGTAATTACAAATAGGAAGTGATTAAATCCTGGTTTTAAAAAAACTTGACATGAGATCAATTATTGAATGATAGAAGAGCAATTTCAGTAAGACAAAACAGAATTTGTATTGTATAAATACTGTTTCAATATTATACTTTACTTGGTCAATAATCATTGCCTATACATATGATAACTCACAATTTTAGAATCATAAAATCCCAGACTGGTTTGGGTTGGAAGGGACCTTAAAGATCATCCAGGTCCAACCCCCCTGCCATCAGCAGGGACACCTTCCACTAGACCAGGTTGCTCAAAGCCTCATCCAACCTGGCCGAGAACACTTCCAGGGAGGAGCAGCCACAGCTTCTCTGGCCAACCTGGGACACTGGCTCACCACCCTCACAGTGAAGAACTTCTTCCTAATATCTAATCTAAACCTCCCCTCTTGCAGCTTAAACCCATTTCCCCTTGTTTTGTCATTAACTGCCCTTATGAAAAGTCCCTCCCCAGCTTTCTTGTAGCCCCTTCAGGTACTGGGAGGCCACTAGAAGGTCTCCCTGGAGCCTTCTCTTCTCCAGGCTGAACAGCCCCAACTCTCTCAGCCTGTCCTCACAGCAGAGTTGCTCCAGCCCTGGCATCATCCTGGTGGCCTTCTCTCTTTTTTTTTTCACTCTTTTGGAATATAAGGGGCTTGTGTTAGTATTGCCATATGTCTGAGTTAGTGTGTGTGCTTAGAACTGCCAAATGATAGTTATATGAAAGTACAGGTTTGAGGGATTGAACTCTTATATCAGGAAGAGGAGGTGACCTCTAGTATCAGAGGGGCAGTTCCTGAGCTTTAGTGTGTGTGCTTAGAACTGCCAAATGATAAGTTATATGAGAGTACAGGTTTGAGGGACTGAACTCTTGTATCAGGAAGAGGAGGTGACCTCTAGTGTCAGAGGGGCAGTTTCTGAGCTTGCAAGTTTGAACTTAAATTTGATTTCTTCTTCCCCCTTCCTAGTACAGAGTCCTTACTGTGTGGTGCAGGTATGCAGTGGTTGTGCTGTCCCCTCTCCTAGAGAAGGGGATTTTCCTTGATTACTCTTCTGTCACTCATGTGTGATACCTGGTGTCACACAGATACTCCCTGCGTATAGATGGGATTGTAGTGACAATTTGTATGCAAAATATTCTTCCTTCTTGCTGTCTTGAGAAGTTACAAGACAATAGTCACTGCCACTGTAAAACCTCTCGTGTTTTAATTTGATGCCTTCAAAATAAAACAGGATAAACCCATTTTCTTTAAAGAAGTCTGTGCTGTCAGGAAGCAAATTTCACTGTTATTATTAATTACAGTTTTGCTGGTGTCTGTGGACCTACCCTCTACAGAAAAGAGCAAATAAAATAGTTTCTTGCTTGTATAAAGGACTTTGAAAGTGCTGGCCACCAGATGACAGGATGAGCCAGGAATTCCTGTGAAGCCTACAATTTTTTCCTGAAGTGTGTAGGAAGCAATCCTGCCCCTCACACATTTGCTTGGATCTAAATGAGCCAGTCAAACCTGTGTGGTTAAGTGTGCTTTTCCTTGAATCCTTAGTGTTTCCCTGTGCTCACCACTTGTTTGAATCCCCATCCCAGCTGATACCTTTTGCTCATGCCTCAGAGAAGTGTAGAACTGGTAAATATGATTGGGATATGTACTGCTTTCCCAAAACCAAATAGTTTAGTTCAAGTAGTGCAAGTTGGAATATATGATTACATGTACAAACTCCCCCAGGTCACTGTGATCAGTACATTAAAGATTCCTGGCTTGAAGCTGGTGTTTGTTGCCACGTGCATATGAACAGCTTCCAAAGCGGTGTCTCCTCCGTGGCAGAGCTTACTGGGTGTTACTGGGATGCTCAGGTTTCTCCCAGTGATGCTCAGCAGTGCCATCAAGCAGCAGGAAGGATTTACTTACCTTGCAGCTTCTTTATTTTGAGAAACTGATAATCTTTTTCATGTTCAGAATGTACTAAGGGTTCTCATGGACCATGAGATATTTTACTCCTCCATCCCTAATGGATCTCTCTTCTATTTTTATGTGTTCTGGAAAAATTGTTTTTCAGAAGCTTCTTTTCATTTCTGAAAAAGTGTAATTTTTATTTTCCCAGTTCTTGGTAGATAAAATTAGAGTGGAAAATGTGTGGAATTTTTTCATTTTCTCTTCTGAAAGTTTGTTTTCTCCTGGGTCCTCCTGTAGGTACTTTGTTACAACGTGATATGTTGAAGAGGATCAATTTAAGTGCATTTTAGACTTCTTTTGTCTGAATAGCGAGCTCCTAAAATATATATCTCTATATATGCATGCATGTACACACATATTTGGCAGCAAGGCATTCCATATTTCTCAGGTGAGGGTTTTCAGAGAGAACTGGAACTTTAATTTGTGATCAGTGCAGTGAAGGAGCTTCACACTATCAGTACTCGCTCTTGTTGTTAGTGCTGAAAAATAGTTTGAATACTTTGGATTTATGGAAGGACAGATGTTTTAGTGTTAGGTTTCCATTCTTATATTTGTTAATTCACCAAATGTTGTCTCCACAGGGGCTGTAGAGCAAAGTCAATAGTGTAGCTGGTTGTAGCATTTCTTTTGTGCTACCTGATGAATCTTGGCTCTGGCATTTTCTGCCAAAGTGTTAATATAACGTGTCTCCTGTCTTTACAGGACAAAAAAAATAGGCAAACAGCTTTTTCCCTGTCTCTCACTTCTCTTTCCTACCCAAGTGAAGGAAAGAAAGCCACTGCTAAGCTTTGCCCCAGGTCCGTGGGAATGGGCTGCTATTTTTTTGGACCCCCTCCACTGTTTTCTCCCTGAATCCACCCTTGGGGATGTAGCAATAGTATTACTTCTGTTGGGTGTGAGAACATGATTTCACTCTGTGTGTGTGTGTGTTGGGGTGGTGTTCTGCAGTAGTTCCTCCTCACTAGGTGTTTCTGTTGTGAGATCTGAAATTTTGCTGATGGTGTTTCCTATTTTTAAGGATGGCAAAATTAAATTATGTGTTTGTTGTTTTTTTTTGTATGAATAAGGGGGAGCGGGATATAGTTAATTTTTAAGCATTAAACTTTGTTTTGGTGGGAAAAAGAATGACTCAAGCGTTAAAAGCTTTGCTGAAGATCTGAAGGCCTTGCTTGGTTTGCCACTGGTTTTGATCCTGGCAATTTGTAGAAATTAGGCAACTCTGTGGAATTTGTTTGAGGACTTTGTGTGGTTTTTAATAAATGAAAGGGAAGGAAAAAAAAAAACCTAAAAATGCTATACTTTTATACTTATAAATTAGGGGAAAAACTAACCATAATTAGAAGCTGAGTTGTCTACATTTATGGTTTAAATCCTGTTGCAATTACAGTAATCACTGAGTCTGTATTGTAGAAGTCCTCAGCACCTTTGGGTAGTGGGAGGTGGGTCACGTTGTGTTGGATTACAGTTATTCAGTACCTAAGAACTATCTGGTCAGTTGATGTCCAATATAATATTCACCCTGCCTGTCAGCTGGCAGGAAGGAATACATCCTCATCAAAAGCAACCAGCTGGACAAAATTAGGAGGTTTTTTTTAAAAAAAAAAAAAAAAGTGCAAAAAGTCCTTGTTTCATGTAGAACTAGAAAACTCTGTTGCCTGTTGTTGCTGACGGGGTGTTCTGGCTTTATACCACTTGGTTTTGATTACTCGGCGTGTTTGTAGTGCTGAAACAAGAGACCACCTCTGAGACTTACGTCTAATCTTTTGAAAGTACATATGAAAGTGTAAGCTTGTTCTTTCTGAAACTTTGGTTTCAAAGCCATTTATAATTTGGAACTAGATGATCTTTAAGGTCCCTTCCAACCCAAACCATTCTATGAGAGAACAAATGCTGATATTTGATATCAGAAAAAGCCAGTCTGCATAATCTGAAGTTGTCTCAGGATATTCAGCTGTAGGTGAAGAGCTGTCTCTGCTGTCAGCTCACTACTTAGCAAATTAGTATGTTATACAGGAAAATTTGCAGGCATCTTAAAACTTAATTTGTTTGATGTCTCTATTTTGAAGAATTTCTTACTGAAAAGTTTAGAAATAATTCTTTTGGCTGCTGTTTGTACCATTATCGTTACCTCCTCTTCTAGTCCTCAGGAGCTCGTGCACCGCTCAGACACACTGAACACTTCCAAGAGTACAGCTCCATGTGGGTTTTCAGCAGTGGAGCTGGTTTGGGGCTTCCCACACAGCACAACAGTTAATCTCAAGTTGATGCAACAGTTTTTAGGACTGTGCTGTAAACTGGATTACCATCTAAGTTTAAAAACAGAAAGAAGAGGGACTGTTTCCTCCACCACTGCATTTTAGAAGTTCACTGGCAGAGCTGCAGGTAGTTGCCAAGATGGGATTGAGCAGGTGGGACAGAGAGGGTGCAGGCAGTACCATGCCCTCTTTGTCTTCAGTCTCTGATGTTTTTGTATAAATCAGGTTACTCATCAGAAAGCTTAATGCTTCAGAGGCAATAGCGGCTTTGGCAATCTAATCATGGCAGTATTAAGTTTTTTTTATGAGAAGAGCACTTGAAGGGAGGCTGTACTGCTGACTTTTACAGGCTTAGTTACTCTTCAGGTTTCATTGGATTGCTACTTGCCTCTTTATTCAGAGGACAGTGATTTTCATACCTTTAGTTACAAGGATGTAGCTGCATGAACTCTGAAATTGTTCAGCCTGTATTACATGCTATATTATGTCTGCAAGCATTGAACTGTTTTGTGGGGGTTTTTTGACTGACTTTTAATTTTGTGAACATCAGAAGGACTGCCAGTCCTGTAGGTCAGGTTGTTAATTGGATCTGTATAGAGGCTGTACGATCTCCTCCAGTATCCTGAGCAGAAGGGCTTGTAGCAATAGGACAAGGGGAGATGGTTTTAAACTAAAAGAGGAGAGATTCAGACTAGATAGAAGGAAGGGTGGTGAGACCCTGGAACAGGTTGCCCTTTAGTTCTTAATACTGGGACACCTTTCTCTTGCTTAAGGTGGCATGGGATGCAGTGTCTGATTATTTTTTCCCAACTGTTAAGGAAAAATATTCTTCCCATGTATTCCTCTGTTTTGTTTTTGAGGATCAGTTACTCTGTACTGATATGTTTGTAGTGATAGAAGTACATAAATGTCTTTTTATGTGTTTGATGCAGCTGGTGTTTACTTTCAGTGGTTGTTGGCAGGTTCTGCTTTAGTGCTTTATTGTTCTTTTCAACTGATGGTTTTCATTGAGGCATACCAACAGGCAATTCATGAAGTCACAAAAAAACGTATATCTGATGTGTTTGTTGCATTAGAATAATAACATTAGTTAAAGGAAAATGGTGCTTAGTTTGAGGTTAAATGTCAGGTTGAGGATTCATTTATTTATGCTTTTTAAAAAGATGTTTTTTTCATACAATAGTTCTTGAAAAAAAATCAACTTCTTTGTGTAGGCTGCTGTTCTATGTATGTTTTCAGTGGCATCAAGCTAAGCAGGGCAGCATAGAAGCCACAGAGGTTGTAGTAACACAAATTTAATGATGCTACTACATCACTTGGACAAACAATTCACTTTTGAATATGAGTTTCCTGTTTCATAGTCACTGTACTTCAGTGCGTGTTGTCCTGCCTGTTACTAGGGTGACCGAGCACTGGAATGGGTTGCCCAGAGATGTTGTGGAGTCTTTGTCCTTGGAGATCTTCAGAAGCCACCTGGATGTGGTTTCTAGGTGGCTGTAAGTGGCCTTGCTTGAGCAGGGACGTTGGACAAGATGATCTCCAGATGTCCCTTCTCACCTCAACCATTCTGTGCATCTGGGATATGTGTAAACCAGCTAATGGATTGGTAAAATCATAGAATCATAGAATGGTTAGGATTGGAAGGGACCTTAAAGCTCATCCAGTTCCAACCCCCCTGCCATCAGCAGGGACACCTTCCACTAGACCAGGTTGCTCAAAGCCTCATCCAACCTGGCCGAGAACACTTCCAGGGAGGAGCAGCCACAGCTTCTCTGGCCAACCTGTTCCAGTGTCTCACCACCCTCAGAGTGAAGAACTTCTTCCTAATATCTAATCTAAACCTCCCCTCTTTCAGCTTAAACCCGTTTCCCCTTGTTTTGTCATTAACTGCCCTTATGAAAAGTCCTTCCCCAGCCTTCCTGGAGCCCCTTCAGGTACTGGGAGGCCACTATAAGATCTCCCTGGAGATCATAGTTTCATAGAAATATTTTACTACTGGTTTTTAATGAATTTTCACTTCAAGTACAGGAACGTAATTGCTTGTATAACCATTTTTATTTTCTTTTCTCCTTCCACTAGCGCTGACTTAAAGCTCTTGGAAGAAGCCACAATCTCAGTCTGCAAGTCTTTAGGTGAGAAATTGTGACATCTTAACTTTTTTCCATGTGCTTGATGAGAAAAATTAAGAAACAGTGTTCATGTGCACATACTTCGTGTCTTCAAAATACTTAGCTCTACTTGTATGTGTTCCAGTAGTAAGATTAAAGTAGTGTAAAGAGTGAGTTTATATATATCCCAAAGTTTTAGAAACTTCCATTATTAACTGCTTTGTAGAAATTTAAATGACTGAAAGGTTTAAAACAAATAACTCCATCCCTTCTTTCCCTCTACCCTCTAAGCTGATCAGTAAGGGGAAAGAATTAATCAGAGGATGAGAGGAAGGGATAATATGAATGTGATAAATGATGTTTCAAGAAGGTAAAAGCCAGTTGGGAAAACCTCCCCAGCTTTCTGACAGGAGACTGTTGTGCTGTGGGCAAGTCTTGGAATGGAAACAGTATGAGCTCCATATTTGGGATGTTTTAAATCTAGGGTGAAAAGTATGTTTAGAGGACAATTAAGAGTAGTAAAGCATGTACTGGAGGGTCTTAAAAGAAGAACAACAGCTGGACAGAAAAATAGACATATTGTGCTATATGTAGAAATAGTTAAGGCATTGAAATTCATTTTCATTCTGTATATTGTTTGAACTAAATGGAGTCAACTTACACGTGCTGTATAATCATATCTTCTTTTTCCTCATCTAGTTGAGAAGAATCCTCGAACAGGAAACCTTGGGTCATTGATTAAAGTCTTTCTTTCTAGAACCAAAGAGTTGAAAATTTCAGCAGAATGTCAGAAGTGAGTACCGAGAAGAAAAGCTCTGTGTGCCATTTCACTTTGTAGTTGTTCCTTTTGCTGATAGCTCTTGGGTTTCTTTTACTTTGCTAATTAACATAATTACAGACCAAAACCTAGAATTGTCTTAAACAGCTGTTTGAAATGGAGCAAGCATCTAGTAGCTTTCCAAACAGAGAAGGTTAAGTGTACTAGGTAAATAGATTGCTGGGGAAAAAGATATTTTTGTGTTTGTCCTGTGTGTTGCATAAACCTACTTGTGGACAAACAGTGTAAATTCTGGTTACTCCTGGTTTGCAGGTGTTTAAAAATCACCTGCTCTTTTTAGCCAAGTATTTTATCTTTGAAATATTTTTAATTGGGTTGGATTTGAACATAAACCTATATAAAGACATTGCTTTCAAATCATATCACACAACTGTCCTTGGTTTTGCTTGCCCCTTTCAGCAGCAGGAAAGAACTTCCAAGAGGTTACATGTGCAGTGCTGTACAGTTCTTTTCAGGAAGCTTTCTGTAATTGTTCCTCCATTCCCATAGGCAAATGCTTTGAGCAAGAGCTTGACTATATGCTGTTGTATGGGCTTCCCAGCAGTTGCTTATTTGAGCATTGGCTACAAGAAAACATAATGAAGCTATTTTATGTTTATTATGAAGAGAAGGCTCCAGGGAGACCTTCTAGTGGTCTTCCAGTATCTGAAGGGGCTCCAGGAAGGCTGGAGAGGGACTTTGGCCAAGGGCAGAGAGTGACAGAACAAGGGGTGATGGCTTGAAAGTGGCAGAGGGGAGATGGAGCTGAGATGTGAGGAAGGAATTGTTTGGTGTGAGGGTGGTGAGCCAGTGTCCCAGGTTGGGCAGAGAAGCTGTGGCTGCTTCTCCCTGGAAGTGTTTGTGGCCAGGTTGGATGAGGCTTTGAGCAACCTGGTCTAGTGGAAGGTGTCCCTGCTGCTGGCAGGGGGGTTGGGACTGGATGATCTTGAAGGTCCCTTCCAACCCAAACTATTCTATGATACTCCCCTTGCATTCAAAAAGCTTGAAAAATATGTGTGTATCACATAGAAAAATCTTTCTATATTGTGCTCCAGAAGTCCATAAATGCCCACAGTCATCTGAAGACTATTTGACTGGGAAAAGTGTGAAGGTTCAGGACTCCCCTTGCATTCAAAAAGCTTGAAAAATATCTGTGTGTATCACAGAGAAAAATCTTGCTATATTGTGCTCCTGAAGTCCATAAATGCCCACAGCTATTTGACTTGGAAAAGTGTGAAGGTTCAGGGAGCCAGAGTAGCTTTAATATCCAGAGCTGTTGGAAATTTTCAGATATTTGTGTGGCTTGAGTCCAGAGTATCTAGAAACCGTTGGAAGATGCTGAGCCATCTGGTGAGCTTTTCAAAGAGTGGTGCTTCTGGCAGCTGTGGTGTTTTTAACAATACAAACTTCATTAGGAGTAAGGTTGTATTCTCTTGGAGGAAGAATTTTTAAATATATTTCCAGTTTGATTGCTGTAGCATCAACTGAAGACTCGCTGCTTAAGCACTTTGGCTTTTCTATGCTTCAACTATAGGAACCTCTTTGCCTACTGTGGCAAGTGTTTTCTTGTGGTTTTTGGTGCATGTTCCTGGGTTAAGCATTACTGATTCTTGTTTGTTTCTGCTTCTTTTCTAGTCACCTCTTTATCTGGCAGGCCCACAATGCACTGTTTATCATTTGCTGTTTGCTGAAAGTGTTCATCAGCCGAATGTCAGAAGACGAGCTGCAACTTCATTTTTCTTACGAAGAGAAAGCACCAGGCTCATACGGTAGGTACACGCTAGTGTTGGCAGAACAGATATCCCACAAGAAGCTAAAAAGTTCTGGTGTTTGTAGACAGGATGCTTAGGGACACGGTTTAGTGGTGGACTTGGTAGTGTTAGGTTAATATTTGACTCCATGATCTTAAGGACTCTTTGCAACCTAAATAATTCTATGATTCTATGTTTTGTTTAGATTAAGAATCCCAAACTTTGCTTTAAAACTAGAAGTGAATTACCAATGATGTTACATACAATATGTTTACCGTTTGGGACAGCCTGTGAGTTTGTAGACAATAGTAAAACTGACTTGAATTCTTTCACGGTCTGCAGTAATTCAGTGTAAACCATCTTCCTTTGTATCTTTCATATATATGAAAGAAAACATCTTCAAAAGGTGACAAGAGCTTTTAGTAACATTTTTACTGTCATCTGCTAGAATAAAAGATTTGTTAACAAGCTGTTGGCATGTTGCAGGTTCTCAAAGCAAAATAGACCTCTTCTAGAGCAGGATTTGTTTGGTTTATTTTTTTTTTCTTTAACGATTTGTATTAAATTTAACATGGTCATTTATTACAAACTTAATTTGGCATTTTTTTAAACAGTTGTTCAGAAGTGATGCTGTAGACCTACCTGAGCTTTAGTCATTTTCATAGAGCTTGAAAGGTGCTGAATGTCCTCTTCACAGAAGAACAGAATAGAATTGGGGTGAAGGTGACCACATACTGCTGTAGGAAAGGTGATGTTGCAATTATTTAGTGTTTTGGGTTTTTTTTTTTTCACATATGGTTCATAAACCAGCAGCAGCCAGGGAGTGGGATTAATGCAATTGTTAGGAATTTAGTGAGGGTAGATAACAGTACTGTGGTTAGAACTGATACATTGAAAAGGGAACTGCTGAAATTAAATTAGGGGGCAGTAGTTTAGAAGAGTCAAAGAATTAAGGCAGAATGTTCAAAAATAAGTGCATCTCCAGGAAATGGAGCGTGTATTACACAAGGTGAAAGATGTCAGGGAAGATGTTCAAATAATCTAGCTGTTCTCTTTCTGCTGCCTCACCCTTCTTTTTGAATGTGAATGCGTTCAAAATTAGTTTGAGTCAGGCAAAAAGAAAGTCATAACACTGACTGCCACAAATCTTTGTGTAGCACCGTATCAAGGCAGTCTTACAGAACACGTGATGGATAATGCTGGTGCAGAAGCCTTGATTTCCTTTGATTTGTTGAGTTTGTAATTGCCTGTTGTTTATTGCATAAAGCCAAAAATGGTTTGGCAAAAAGGACCAATATCTGAATGCTGATACAGTGTGGATTGTGGAAGAAGAACTAAAAGTATCTGACTATGGATTTCCCTCAACAGTCTGTCCAGCAAGGACATGCATTCAAGGTGCCTAATAGCTGCTTGCTCATTGAATAGTTAAAACTGTTTGCCAAAATCTGTTTAACTCCTTGGCTCCTGCCATTGCTCCGGGGAAATCAGACTTCTGGTGCCAAAAGGTTGAAGTGCTACATGTTGAAATGCTTTGACGTTATTTAAACTGTGATGAGTAATCTCCAAGAATGAAGTCAGCTAACGGATGCATTAGAAAGTAACGTTGCAGGCTGCCTATGGGTTTATACTTGGCTTAAAAAAATTGCCCACCTCTTGCTTCGGTGGTATGGTGTAGCACAGTAGAATGGGTGGAAAAGCTGAGACTTTTGAACCCCCACGATCTTTATTCCTGACGCTGGGAGTTCCTGGCAGCACGGTGTGAAAAGTGATTCTTGTCACTGGGGGGTAGATCCATGTTTATACCACGTCTAGTAGCACTTGACTGTAATTCACACTGACATTTATTAGCGATAATTTTGTGCATATTGATGGCAAATGTACTTAGCAATTATCTTTGAGCAGATTGTTTGCTGGATGTTCTTGATTAGGATGGTAATTGTGTGTGGTCTGCTGGTGAGAGCAGGGGATGGAGGCAGGAAACAAGCTCCTTCAGAACTCGAGTCCGCTGCTGCTTACCACTTGGGTTTCCAGTTGGGGATAGTTCTGGTGACTTTCTTCAAGCTGTTGAGGTTCATAACAGGCTGTGTTTACATAGCCATCATTTTTTTTTGCTCCTAACAAATCTTCACATCAAGATTTTTTAAAATGTATATAGACTATGGTAATAAAATGAATGCCTTCCTATAGCTTTTATTCTTACCTATAGGAAAAGGCTCATTAACAGAGTGTGATAAAATGCTGTTGTGTTAGAAGTGAGCAGAAAAAGATGAAATGGGTTTTGTTTGTATTTTCATAAATAGGTCAAGTGTAGCTTTCTTGCCTTTTTTTTTTTTAAATCTTTGAAAACTAGAGCATGCCTTGTTATTGTAAAGTTTACACAAATTTATTACAAAATTATTAAGTTGTGCATGCTTAACAATATCTTCGGTGGCCATGCTTTTTAAAAGTTTAATTCCTTCTTAACAGTTTTTTCTGTCTTTTCATTTCCCAGAGCTTGATGTTATTTTACTGTTTTTCAATGGAGAGCATGATAAAACAAACCTTATACAATACATTATTATGTTAATTATATAATGTAAATAAAATACGCATACAGATAAAAGCTTCAGTGCAGCATCTGATTTTTGAAGTACTGTTTGCTTACTTAATGACTGGTGAGTAGTTATTGGAAAAAAACAGTACAACCAACCAACAACACAAACCTCTCTCTTCTATGATCTGTTTTTGTATATCTTGTTCCATCTCACAGCCTTCTGAGAAAAGGTAACTGTCCTTTTCAGAATCATCTTAAAACTCTTTTGGAAAGCACTGTGTGGTGGTGTTTCTGTGTTTAAACTATGAGCATCACTTAATTTTATCTTCTTATTGTTTTTTTCCCCCGTTCTATTCAGAGAATGTCTCCTAGAACCATATTTACAGAGTTTAAATATAGCACCTGGGAACTCAGAGTGCATAAGTTCAGTGTCAGCACATCAGGCTGCTCACGCTGCAGTCGGTCAGAGCACCAGCACCCACTGTGCAATATTTGGTGTGTGGTAGTAATGATGTATGGAAAATATCCTTGTCACTGGCTACTCAGCAATGTGTCTCGTATTTTGACAGGTTGTATATGGTCTAGCCACTATTATTTCATTAACATTTTTTATCACTGTCTTACCTGGAGGAGTTCTCCTCCCAGATTTTGCAGTTCATATGCTTCTACTCTTTCTGAATGTCCAGTCTGTGCTTTTCCTTGCTAGACTGTGTTTTAAGCTCAGAAGAAGGCTGTGCAATTGTGCTTTGTGTCATAAAATGTGATTATCAAGGCTTTTCATTTTGCAGAAAGTTTGGGTGCATGGATATGTTAGAGCCTACCATTATCAGGTTGTAATAAATAAATTACACAGGATTGAGTAGCTGCTAACAGCACTGTTTACTGGTTTCCTTTATTAATAACAGTTAGACCATTAGTAGAAACTTGTTCCTTTTTGCAGTTTTCAGATGGTTCTTTCAGCCCAGGAAGTGCAACTTTTACCTCTTCACCAATAATTGGAAATTTGTGCATAACTTGGAGGATATTACACAATTTTGATTGTAGGAGAATCCTTATAGAGACTTAAACCAAACGCTTTAAGATTCAGCTAAAGATTCCTGTTAGCAATAAATCCTAAACTGCATATGCTGGTCTGAAGCTGGAGTTAGTCTTTATATACAAATAATTCATCTTTTGGTGAGGCTTCCACTACCTGTATCCCATAATTTCTACATGGTCTTTAACTGTGTTGTGATTCAGAGGGGTAAGAGAGCATATCCTGTGTGTTGTATTCAAAATCAAACTGTCAATTCATTCAAACTCTTCCCTGATCTGCAGTAGGAGTGTTTATTCTTTCTTTGAGGAGAAGTTTTTGTCATGAGGCTGCTGAGGACTGTATTTGGTGTATTATTGTAAATAAGATGAGGGAATAAATAAAGTACATTTACTGCAGCCCTCAAATGATTTAATGAGTATTCAGCTATCGCATAAGGGAAATGAAGGATGGCAATTAGTAATTAGTTTGTGTACTCATTGTTAACTTTCTTAAAGGAAAGTTGGGAGGCTTTGAGAGTCCTCACAGCTGAAAATGAAACCACAAAACCCAGAGAAGCTTTGAGTGTGCTGGTTCTGTAATTAATTGAATGGATAAGACTTTCAGGTACCGTTTTACAAGCGATGAATTGTTTCATTACTGGTGTCCAGGTTCTGTCTTGTCTGTAGGAGCAATAGGGAAGGAAAACAAGCGGCATCTAAGGTGAGGCTATACCTTGCTCTTCCTGAATATCTTAACATCAGGCACATCAAGCTGCTACAACTGTTCAGATTAGGTTGTGACAACAGAGTAATTAGGTTCTTGAGAAGAAAGACTGTTTTACTGTCTGTGTTAGACCCTGCCTCGTGGGGAAGGATGGAGCTGGGCTGGTTTTACCAGAGGTGGGGTCTCCTGGCATGTCTATTTTCCTCTGAATAAGCCATTTTGCTTGTGTAACGTCTGCTAATTCAGTGTCTGTAGTGTATGTAGCTTTGAAAAAGTTCAGAAAAATTAAATAATTAGTATTTATGTAAAAAATCCCAAACACTCCAAAAACACTCCAAAAAGCCAAAAAACCCCCACAATGCAAGTAATCCACGTGTTTGAGGACTTAAATATGTCTGATGAAAAATGATGTTGCAGCATAACTCGACTTTTTTTTAAAACTGAGAGTGTTTGCAGTTACTTCTGCACTGCGATACAGTTCAGAAGATGCACCTATGATTCCTCTCTCTGCAAGTCTGCTCTCATCTTATCTGGACAGATTCACCCTTTACTTATTTTCCCCAAGGCTTTACACGTATCTTTGATCCAAGTATGTGATCTGTTAATGTGAATGAGAGCTGTGTGCATTGTCTTTATCCTGCTATTGAAAAAGACACTGCTTATGAAAACACGTCGTGTTCCGTGTTTATAGCTCTCTCATGTTATAGATTTGGCAGGCAGCCGCCTCATTGTCTTGGCAAGACAAGAATTGAACAAGAATGCATGTGGCCTAATGGGGAAAAGGATACATTAATTATTCTAGCTGAGTGACATTGATTACAACAATTAAGCTTTTTTATTTAAAAAAGAAAAACAGTTTGAGAACAGAGCAGGGAAGGCTAACATCTTCCATTCTATGTGATTTTTCTTGCTTTATTTTGAATATAGTGTGGAGGGGAAAGCCCTCTTTCTTATTTAAATAACATTCTGTCTTCAAATGAGCTGTGCATATAGCATGGTGGAAGAAACTATTGTTAAAATGCACTCACTTTGCTTTTATTGTCATTTTTCCTCTCTCTTCCTTCCTTTCCTTAATTGTCAAGAGAAAAAAATTAGGTGCCTTTTGGGAACTAATAACAGTCTTCCTCTATAAGCATTTTCTAGATTCAAAAAACCTTAGAGGACTGTCATGTTCAACTTACTTTATAATACGTTATCTGGGCTTCATTATTGGCTGTGGTTTCTGTCTCAGGTTAAATACTCCCAGCAGTTCTTGATTTTTTTTACTAACAGGAGCTACATTGTGTTACTCAAGGGGGAATCTATATAAAGGAAACCATGTTTCCGTGATAAAAAACTGATTTCCTTTAGAACGTGCAGTTCACTAGGTGACAATTTTTAATGTGTTTTTAATAAACCGATTGTGGAAAGAAATAATTTTGCTTTATTGTGAATATTCCCTCTGGTGTGCTGCTTAAAATTGAGTCCTGGATTTAACAACAAACCTGGGTTAAACAGAGCAGCACCCGTATAACGTGGTTATAATGTTGTGTTTATTGCAGGATGTATTTATTTAAAAATACAAAATAAACAAGCATTTGAATAATCATTATACTGTAATGCCTGTCGAGTAATGCAGAAGAAAAACCTGTGTCTGCTTATAGGCCATTCAGCACTATAAAAACCTGCACTTCCTTGTGTTGTAGGTTTCTCTTTATAATTTTATTTTGAAAGCAGGAAAAACACAATGAGCCGAGAGATTTTTATTTTTTACTGTTACATGACAACTTCAGATGGTTTAATAAGCTTTTTCTTCAAGTCTTTTGTTACAGTTGCTTTTAAAAGCTGCGGTGATAATGTAAAATACTACCAGTTTTATTGCTTAGAATAGTTGCATGTTAAAAATAATTTTAATCCCATGCATTTTGTCACATCATGTATGAGTAGAGAATAATTTCTGCACATTTAAAATGCACCTTAGAAATTCATTAATCTTTACTTGTCATTGAAATGTGTAAAGCCTCTTTAAGAAGTAAATGAAAACTAATGAAAAAATATTTTGTAGATTTCATAGTATCACAGAATCCCAGACTGGTTTGG